>NC_084531.1:14174895-14474895 GCF_024500275.1 Phycodurus eques
AAACTAAGCAGTATGTTATCTGTCAAGGTAATAGCTCTCGTGTTGTTGCTAACAAGTGTTGTTCCATGTTGTTTCCGTGAAGTCTTGTAGTTGTTTTTTTTTTTTTTTTACCTAGATTATTCAGGTTACAGGTGCTCAGTAAATAGAAACAAAATGGGTCACACATGTGGGTCACTGGGAAGTAGTACACATAAAGACATTAAATAAAGGCTCTACTGTAGAATTGGGTACAAAAGCAGGGTACACACTTATCGACAATCAGGACAAATGTAAGCATTTTCCTCTCCTTCTAATTAAAGTCAGCCCCTGATTGTCGAATGTCCCTGGAAAATTATTCTGACCGATAATCCTGTGGTGTGGGGTGTGTTTAGATGTCTTTTCTCTCCCTGATCTGCTTATAAATCGTTTGGGTTCGACAATCGTAAACACATCATCATAAAGATATTTCCTATCGCAAATTGGTATGTGTGTTTAAAACCGACTTTGGCTGAGGCACTAACTCTCCCATGTGACGTAAAACGGAATTGCAGCCAATTAGGAAGTAAACTGGCACAAATAGAGGAGCAACTGGTTGTGTTGAGTGTTTGTGTAACGTGTCTCACAGATCATTAAACACAATAAAGTTGATAAGAAGAAGAGTTCACAAGTGCAATACAGCTAGCAGATAAACTAACAGTTAGCCAGGCTTGCTCTATTTCTTTTTCTACGACTACTCTTCTTTGAAAAAATCAGTGTTATATTTAATTCTCTCTCTCTCTCTCTCTTTCTCTCTCTCTCTCTCTCTCTCTCTCTCTCTCTCTCTCTCTCTCTCTCTCTCTCTCTCTCTCTCTATATATATATATATATATATATATATATATATATATATATATATAAAAACCTTTACACCAATCTGATCGGCGGTATCGGCCGATAATTAGCATTTTATGCAGATCGGCTGATCGGCTTCTATGTCATAAATCGCCGATCCGATGACGTCATTGATCGGCTCCGCACAAGACAATTAACTCTGCGTCTTCGTCGCGCATGAATCAAAAAGCTAGTTTATTTTTAGCCTTGTCACGTGTCTTGTTGCGCAGTACTGTAACTATCTGACGCCAATAAAGTTTTTTTCAATCTTGTCGGTGAAAAAAACACGTCGTCGGTGTGGGACAATTTTGCGGTGTCTCAGACAAACAACACGAAAGTTATTTGCAGTCTGTGCACAACTGAAGTACGTCGTGGGGAACGTCATGTTCACGAGGAGCATGCATTTTGATGATATTATGGACCATAGATGATGAAATCCTTAAATTCCATGCAATTGTACGTTGAGGAACATTGTCCTTAAACTGTTCGACTATAATCTCACACACTTGTTCACAAAGAGGTGAACCACGCCCCATATTTGATTGTGAATGATTGAGCAATTCAAGGAAGGTCCTCCTATACCCAATCACGGCACCCACCTGTTCCCAATTAGCCTGTTCACCTGTGGGATGTTCCAAACAGGTGTTTGATGAGCATTCCTCAACTTTCTAAGTCTTTTTTGCCACCTGTCCCAGCTTTTTTGGAACGTGTTGCAGTCATAAAATTCTAAATTAATGATTATTTTCTAAAAACAATAAGGTTTATTAGTTTGAACATTAAATATCTTGTCCTTGTAATGTTGTCAATTAAATATAGGTTGAACATGATTTGCAAATCATTGTTTTCACTGTTTTTATTTATGTTTAACACAACGTCCCAACTTCATTGGGATGTCATTGGGGTTGTGTATATATATATATATATATATATATATATATATATATATATATATATATATATATTTTTTTTTTAAATCTTTTTTTTTTGTTTATCATTACCTTTCTTCATTCATTGATTGGCTTCATTGGCCTAAACCTGTTTGCAGTCAGGATGGCTTATACTGTGGGTGGTATGCAAGAGATTGTCAACAAGTACACGTTTTCAGTGCGCCCTCCCTCACTGTATGTGGTCTTTATCATGATGAATTGTTTGTCAGATGTGTTTGCATCTGAGGGACCGTGAGGCGTCCCGCAGCTGAGTGATTTATTGAAGCAAACCGTGGACGAGACACGCCCTCTCATGGATGGTAGCGCTGCTCGACAAGACGTTATACAGCGTGCGTTTGTGTGTGTGCATGCGTGTGTGTGTGTGTACTTTAATCCATTATGCCAGAGTAACTTGTTAATAAGCACTTATTCAACTTTTAGTATTTGTCATTGTAATTAGTTATTAATTGGTTTTAATTGAGTAGCAGATTATTTTATACAACTAGCGATCAGTCCAGTGGGGGAAAATAGTTTTTAAACTCATAAATTAGGACGGCGACCGTGATAAGACAAAGACTATTAAGGGAGTAAATAGTCCAAAACTAATATTGCTTCAAATTGAGCTCTGTTCATCAATAGGCTGCACAAAGTGGTGATCATTAAGAATCTCCTTCCCTGTGCAGACATGCAAACACCAAAGGCATGAAAAAGGTGACAGACCAAACAAAACAAATTATAGGCACGTTTCCTAATTAATACAAGATGTACTAGCACAATACAAGATCAGCTCTTGTCGTCGATGTTACGTGTGCTTTGCGGTTCCGCTGGGACTACAACCTCAACACGAAAATACAAAAGACCAGTGCAACAAATATGGCACTGGCTGAAAAAAAAATAAAAATATTGCTTAAACGTAAGACTAGCAATAGAGGATGTCCGGTCCAGAGGTGAGTAGAGTAGCCAAATTTTGTACTCAAGTAAGAGTAGTGTTACTTGACGATAATGTGACTCAAGTAAAAGTAATAAGTAGCCCTCCCAGAAAATTACTTGAGTATGAGTAAAAAGTACATAGTGAAATAATTACTCAAGTACTGAGTAAATAGTGAGTAAATTCAGATTTTTTTTTTTAACCACAGCATGAACATCAATAAAATAAAAATAACAAAATAAAATGTTTTTTTCTGCAAGGTGTTTTCTCAAGTTATAAGTGGGCTGAAATATCCACGTTTGGGCAGATAGTACAAGACAAATACAGCAATACATGAAAGCTGTTGTTTTTGTTCGTCTAAATGTAAACACGAGTAGCGCGCCGTTGCCTTCATGGTAACGACAACCTTCCCAAAATGGCCGCCACGTAGGCACAACAATCAGCCGGGCTGGCTTATCTTGTGTTAATACCCATGCCCCGGAAGCCCAATAGAAGACGTTGTGTGAGGTCATGTGACTTTCTTGTGTCATTTAATTAGTCAACTGGATTTAAACGTCACTGGCGCTTAAACTGGATTGGCGCAAACAGCGCCCAATGCGGAAGTCAAAGTCTCGCGCACGAAATAGTTGTAACGAGCGACATTTTAGATCATTGAAACGGAGTAAAAGTACCGTTACTTCTTTATAGCTAAAGCGGCAGAAGTATTTTTTCTGGTGCCGTCAACTCCTGTGACTCCAAAGCAGGTCCTGAGTGCACAGGCGGAACTTCAGGCCGATGCGCTTTCGCATATTAGTCCGCCGCGGAGTAATATTCAGAAATTACAAATTTGTGTGGATGGTGGATGTGTGGAATGGATCTAGCTGCCCGCGTTCAAGGAGTACAAAACAGCCTATGATGACGACCGCGACGGCGACCCACCTCCCCGCTCCCCATGAAAAACTCATTGGATCTGAACAATTCACATAAATGGCCTATTTTGAGTTCAACACGCCGAATTTCGCCGAAAAACGACTGATTTGCATGTATGCCTGTGGAGTTTGCTTTACCCCTATTTTCTTTCTCTGGGCAACATTATTCCAGATCATTTTATTTGATAAAGACTACAAATAAATGGAAAATAATTTCAATACAAATTGTAGACAGCTGAAGTAGGTCCTCAAAAGAGGAAACACTTGTAGACACCCAAAGGCTAAGTGCTCAGTCAGTTTAAAACATAGAGCACACATAAAAATGGAGGATTAAGAATTTAAAATAAATGCTCTTCAGCCAGATCAAGGATAACAAGTTCTTATATTGTTAAGCATACAAGCTGCGTTGACCTTACCAGTTCAGAATCTTAAACACGGTTCTGGGGGGCGGAACCATTCAAGCTTAGACCACTGAGTACAGTTCTACCCTCCTCCTCATCCCACAAAGAGGTTTTAGTGACACGAGATGCAGTTACAATAATGAATTTGAAGAGGAAAATGTCATAGTAATATGAGAAGTTGCACTTTTTATGAAAGAAAAAAAATGTGAAGTGAATAACAATGTCGTTTTAAAGAGTGAAGATCGAGATTTCCACATAAATCTAAACACAACAGTGCTAGAGACCTGTTATACATAACAATTAGATAATATAACATTTGCACAATCACAAAGTGTTCATACTAATGATAATTTTGATTTGCCAAAACAGTTAATGTTGACAAAACACTCAAAAGGTTGCACAGGTATACAATTTATGATTATAATATTTTTGTCATATACTGCCCCGCAGTTCCGTTATTGGAGCCGGGAGGGCGCTTTGTGTCCTCTCTCTCCCCTCTCTGTTTTCAGCACCTGTCTTCAATCAGCCTCATCACCGCGGTGTATATAAGCCTGCCTGTTCCCGGAAATCCTCGCCAAAATATTGCAGTTACTTCCAGCGGTACCACGGCCCATTTACCTCACATAAGTCACTCTATTCATCGTTCCCTTTTTTGACTCCTGTGTGTCCTTGTTCTTAGTGTTTTCCCCCGTGTTCCTGATCCACGTCATTCCTGCCGCCAAGCCAGCCGCCTGTCCTCACCACTGCCTTCCACCTATCCACGCCACCGCCTGCCAACCCACCTCGGACCACATAATTTTAAATCTGCCTGAAGATATACTTCTTTTCCTTTCAGCTTGTCCCTTTAGGGGTTGCCACAGCGCGTCATCCTTTTCCATCTAAGCCTATCTCCTGCATCCTCCTCTCTAATACCAACTGCCCTCATGTCTTCCCTCAGTATATCTTTCAACCTTCTCTTTGGTCTTCCTCTAGCTCTGTTGCCTGGCAGCTTCATTCTCATAATCCTTCTACTACCAATATACTCACTATCGCTGCTCTGGAAGTGTCCAAACCATCAAATTCTGCTCTCTGTAACTCCAAAACATTGAACATTGGCCATCCCTATGATGAGCTCATTTTTTGATCCTATCCAACCTGGTCACTCCAAGAGAGAACCTCAACATCTTCATTTCCGCCACCTCCAGCTCTGCTTCCCATTGTCTCTTCAGTGCCACTGTCTCTAATCCGTACATCATGGCTGGCCTCACCACTGTTTTATAAACTTTGTCCTTCATCCTAGCAGAAACTCTTCTGTCACATAACACATTAGAGACCTTCCTCCACCCGTTCCAGCCTGTTTGGACCAGTTTCTTCACTTCCTTACCACACCCACCATTGCTCTGGACTGTTGACCTCAGGTATTTAGAGTCATCCACCCTCGATATCTCGTCTCCCTGTAGCCTCACTCTTCCCCCTCCCACCCCTCTCTTTCATGCACATACAGTGGCTGAAATAACTATTTAACACGTCACAATTTTTCTCACTAAATATATTTCCGAAGGTGCTATCCATCCATCCATCCCTTTGGGGATTCCAGTCTAACCTCATCTGTTAACCTATCCGTCACCACTGCAAACAGGCTCAGGAATGACCCCTGTTGCAGTTCCACCTCCACATTAAATTCATCTGTCACACCTACAGCACACCTCACCACTGTTCTGCTGCCCTCGTACATGTCCTGTACTATTCTAACATACTTCTCTGCCACTCTAGACTTCAGCATGTAGTACCACAGTTCCTCTTTGGGTACTCTGTCATAGGCTTTCTCTCGATCTACATAGACACAATGTAGCTCCTTCTGACCTTCTCTGTACTTCTCCAGCAACAACCTTAAGGCAAATAATGCATCTGTGGTACTCTTTCTAGGCATGGAACCATACTGTTGCTCGCAAATACTCACTTCTGTCCTGAGTCTAGCCTCCAGTAATATTTTCCACAACTTCATTGTGTGGCTCATAAACTTTATTCCTCAAAAGTTCCCACAGCTCTGCACATCACCCTTGTTCTTAAAAATGGGCACCAGCACACTTTTCTTCCATTCCTGTCATCTTCTCACTCGCTAGAATTCTGTTGAACAAGCTGGTCAAAAACTCCACAGCCACCTGTAGATGCTTCCATACCTGCATAGGTATGTCATCAGGACCAATTGCCTTTCCATTTTTCAACATCTTTAGTGACCTTTTTAAATTCCCTCTTAGTTATCATTGCTACTTCCTGGTCCACCACACGTGCCTCTTCTACTCTTCCTTCTCTCTCATTTTCCTCATTCATCAACTCCTTCAAGTATTCTTTCCATCGATCCAGCAGACTACTGGCACCAGTCAACACATTTCCATCTCTATCCTTAATCATCCTAACCTGCTGCACAGGTCTGCCTCTTTTTTGGCCCTTGCTACCTCTACCTTTGCCCTACATCGCATCAAGATGTAATCCAGCTGCATGCTTCGACCTCCGCTCTTGTAGGTCACCTATTGGAAACTCCAATATACACAATAACAAATGTATTCTCATTGACAAAAAAATATTTTTAAAAATGTTTAAGCGTAAAAAGTGAAAACAAATATGTACAATGTAAAAAGTGTGCTTATTGTTTGACAGCCCAAAAACTTAAATTACATTAAACCATTGAATTGCAGATTAAACGTTCCCTCTGTGAATTTCTGTAAAATTTAAGAAATAAAACACGAAAAGGCTGAATCAGAATGTATTTTTTTAGCCAGCCGTGCACATGAGGTTATGCTACGACAGAAGTGAGATTAAATTTTAATGACCAGCCTCAGAGAAAGTAGGCCACTGCAAACGTCTTAAGATAAAATATGGACAAAATAATAGATTGAGTATTGATACGATGTCTTTGTCATGCTAATCCTCCATTAATAATTCATTCAATATAGATTTAGCTAAATAAACTGCGAGACAACTTTTCAATTAATGTTGACGCTGTGAAGTTTTTAAAAGTCTCAAGCGTTAAAGGAAAAGGTTCATAATTTATGAATGACTTGAAACATAATTAGAGCATAAGGCATAAACAATATATAGGAACAACGTTATTAATATTACAAATGACGTGCTCGCCGAAACACATCTAATACACTGTGACATCATTTAGTCAGTTTGACAGCCTTTAAAGCAGCATGATTCCAAGATCAAGAGATCGGTTTAAAAGTCAGCGCTTCGTTCCGCTTTAGAGATGCCTCATGTCGAGTTGACTGACTTAATCTCATCGGCGATGTGATGTTTTTCAAGTGTGAGGTCTTAGAACGTATTACAACATTAATACATGCATGGAAACAAGACAGACTGCATCTTTCGGGTTAAAAAAATAAAAAAATGAGCGGCGCCGTGGCGGTTTGAGAAAGGCGATACGACATTGATTAGAATTTTAAAAAATAATACACTAATGCTTGAACTATGCAAATCAACATCACTGTTGGGCCAAAAGTATTGGGACACCTAGCAATTACACCTACAGAAAATGAAAATGGAAGAAAACGTCGTCAGTCACCCTCCTTTGCAGTAATAACAGCTTGCACTCCTTTGAGAAGAGGTTATACATGGAGTCCACAGATTAGGACATCATTCTGTTCCTACGATGGTGACGTAACCCAAATTTGAACAAAAATCAGAATGTGGTGAAGGCTATCACTAACCAATGTTAACTAAGTACTATGGTAAAGTCATCCATCCATCCATTTTCTGAGCCGCTCATCCTCACAAGGGTCGCGGGAGTGCGAGAGCCTGTCCCAGCTATCATCGGGCAGGAGGCGGGGTACACCCTGTACTGGTTGCCAGGTAATCACAGGGCACACATAAACAAACAACCATTCGCACTCACATTCACACCTAGGGGCAATTTAGAGACTTCAATTAACCTACCATGCCTGTTTTTGGAATGTGGGAGGAAACCGGAGTGCCTGGAGAAAACCCACGCAGGCACGAGGAGAACATGCAAACTCCACACAGGCGGGGCCGGGGATTGAACCCCGGTCCTCAGAACTGTGAGGCAGACTCTCTAACCAGTAATATTTGTATAAAATACACTCGTAGGCCATACATATAAAACATCCATCCATCCATCCATCTTCTACCGCTTATCCGAGGTCGGGTCGCGCAGTAATTGAGGCAGTCTTGTTCCATGTGATCACATACTCTAAAGTTACACGGCAAACTGCACAAAGTAGTTCATTGTCTGCCGTTGTTTGTATAGTTGGTCCTGAAAACCATATTATTTTGGGAATTTTGTAAACCAAGAGAGTTTCAAACTGTGCTGACTGTCTAAAGAAATTAAGAAAAAGAAGAGAGTAAGTAGAAGGCAAAGAAGTCTAATTTTCACGCTCCACTTGCAAAGCGCAGTGCGTCGTCGACCAACCCATTCATTGTGTGTGCTGCAACAGTGCGAGGACGAAATGCCATTCCGTGTCTCGTGGCGGCCCAAAAGAGATTTTGACGGAGTTGTACAATGAAAAACAACATAGAGAAAAAGGAGAAAATAATAATAAATGCAGAGTCCCAGTGGGAGACACAAGACAAATAGTGTACCGTGACGTGGTACAGAAGGCAAACTAATCGATGAAGATTTCCATTGCGTTGAATATGTCAAGTTGGTTGAAAATAGTAGAAATGTGATTTTAGCCTTTTTAGCAATAGAAATCTAAAATAAAATAAAGCATAGCCACACATGCTTCACTTGTATCACATCTTTTCCTCCTCTGTAAAGCCAGACTCACAGATGGAGGACAACCACGGGCCGAGTCCAGTTTAATTTTTGGGTATTTTGTGTACATGCTCATTGTAACAATAATTAAAACAATAGAAGCAATAGATCAACATGTCCCTTCCTCCCATGTCACCTGATTGTTGCTCATTAGTATATTCTATATTTAGAGCCCTGCACGCAGCCTTTTGTAATTTTTAATGACCAGTAAAAGCAAACGGGGCTTCTTGGGCCAATAACATGGAGGGTCTCACATTAATTAATGGATTGATTACATGACCAATTACGTGCATCTGCGGGCAAGTCTAATTCAGGGCTGCCAAACGCGCGCAGACCACCTCACCGAGATGGTCTGTCACCACAATACGCAGATGCCATTTGTTGGCAAGAACAAATGATTTTGTGTGTGTGAGTGTGTGTTTGTGTGTGTATCCCTGCACAAATTTACCAACTGCAAAATTAATCTCAAATTACATTTGAGGATAAGTAGATATTTGAATTTGCGTTACACCCCCACAGAGCTGAACACTAAAACAGGCTTAAAGGTCAGGTGTTGCCTCCCATATGTGCACTCCCCAGGTAATAACTCCATACCACAGTTGAAAGCAAACAGAGAGACAGGGGGTAGATAGGCACTTACAGCAGGGGATCATTCAGAGAGGGCCTGATATACTGCATCTGCTCTCGTAGTCGCTACCAGACAGCCGGATAAAAGAGCCAAACCAAGCACAAGGACAGAAAACTGACAAACATCTGAATAAAAGATGTCCACCTGGTGTGAACTCATCTCATCAGCTGTGTTTTGAGACATGCATTTTTGCAGTCCTTTTGGCTCACACTCGATCATTCAATCCAGCGCACATTTCCAGTCTGTGCACAGAGTTATAGCGGGCATGTGAACTCCAGGGAGCCTCAGTGAAGGAGAGCTTAGAGGCCAGTGTCTTGATCAATATGTCAGCCTGCAGAAGCTGAGGGCTGAAGCAGACCACTGCTGTGAGGGCACGGACTCGACACTGGAATGGCTTCCACTGGACACTAAAACAGGGCCACGTACTGTGTAGACAAAATGGCAAACTACCAGAAAATCGCTATCAGAAGAAACGCTACCAGAACTAGAAATGCATGGTTGTGTAAGACCACAATGCATCACACTGGGCATCCTGGAAATGTTGGATTGTGTATTTCGTCGCTGTCAGGCAGAAGCCCCCTATGTCCTGATATGGTCAATTTCATATTTTTTCCACATACTGATACTATTGGTATGTCCCTACATTGTCTGTTATTTTTACGCATTTAAGGTGTTGAAAATAGCTTGAAAACAAATCTATTGACTATTTTGAATGCTCAGTCTGCAGTCTGAAAAGTGTTGCAAAACCCAGAAGACCAATTGGCACCCAAGCTTTAACTGCCTGGCTGATGTCTTGAGATGTTGCTTCGGTATTTCCACATAACGTTCGTCCCTCATGGTTAGGGTTGGGCATCGAGAATCGAGAACCAATTGGAACCGGGACTAACGTTCAGGTTTTCCCAGAACCGTTAAAATTTTTAAATTTCGGTTCCCAGTTTCGATGCCTAGTCCTCCAGCCGCGAAGAAGATGTGGCGAAAAGCAACGAAGAAGCGGCGTAAACCAACGAAGAAGAACGCGCACGATGATGTGCTTGTACCCAACAGTGGCGGCGGCCTACACCGCGCGGAGCTTCAGTCAAGTCAACTCTCAGTCAATTGGGTGAGTGAAACGATAAAATACGTCTATGCCAACATTGAGACAGCTAACAAGGTAAACGGTTGCTTGCACCTTTGTTTGTTGTTATCATTTATTTTAGCCTTCCAACCAACGTAAGCACCGATGACAAAAAAAAAAAAAAAAAAAAAAAAAAAAGCTTAACATTGGGCATCCCTGCTAAAGCTACTGCACCCTCGACCCGACCTCGGATAAGCGGTAGAAAATGGATGGATGGATGGATAAAATGTCACCGTAGCAACTGTACATCACAATGAATTGGGGCAAAATTCACATAAACGTCTCACAGTGTCACAAACACTAACGTTGTGCCTAAAAGAATAACTATTTTAACAATGCTTTTTAAAACTTTTAGCTGAAACATTAATTAATGAATATTAAGTCAACTGGGTTAGTTCCACACACATTGCCTTTTAGTTCATAGGTTTGATATTGATACTGGTAATAAAGAACCTTGAGTCAAATGTTCATTTTAGTATATGCTGCAGGCTGCTAAGAAAATGGATGTTCATAATTTGGACACCCTTTATTTAAACCATACACTCTGTTTTTTGACCCAGCCCCCTAAAAGAATCGGAATAGTAATTTTAGTTTCCTCAGACCACAGGATACAATATGTCTCCTTTTTTAATGTTTCTTTTGGAAAAAGGGTCTCTTCCTGGCAGAATGGCCTTTCAGCCCATGCTGGTACAATACTCGTTTCACTGTGGATAATTTCACACTCTTGCCATCTTCAGCCAGCATTTTAACAAGGACTTTTGCTTTGTTCTTGGGTTGTTAATGCACCTTTCGGACCCAAGTACGTTCATCTCTTGGGCACATAACAACGTCCCCTTCCTGAGCGATATGATGGCTGAACATTCCCACGGTGTTTATACTTGCCTAAAATTGTTTAAACAGATGAACGTGGCAACTTCAGCCATCTGGAAATTACAACCAAGGATGAACCAGATTTGTGCAAGTCCACAGTTCTCTTCCTGATATCTTGGCTGTTTTATTTGGATTTTCCCATGATGTTACACAAAGAAGCAGTGTGTTTCATGTGTGCCTAGTTCAAATACATCCACAGGTGTGTCTCTAACTAACTCAAACATTGTCAATAAAAATCAGAAGCTTCCAAAGAAATGACATCATCATCATCTGGGTTTTCCCAAATTGTCTAAAGATATAGTAATCTTAGTGTATGTAAACTTCTGACTTCAAAGAAAGTAATGACAAATTACCTTAAAAAGAATCCTCTGGTATTCTGGAATGTAGCAAATAGAAATGATTTTGGAAATTCGAATTGACCTAAAACAGGAATGGTTTAGTGTGATTTCAAGTTAGACAGTGACAGACAGTCTCTTTTTCTATACAGTAGTGTATGTAAACATCTGGTTTCAACTGTACACCTCAATCAGAGCCTTTATCCAGATCGGCGCTAAAAAGCAATGCATTTTGTGGAAATCCTTTTTTTATTTTTTTATTTTTTAAATA
Organism: Phycodurus eques; assembly: GCF_024500275.1. Classification (NCBI taxonomy): domain Eukaryota; kingdom Metazoa; phylum Chordata; class Actinopteri; order Syngnathiformes; family Syngnathidae; genus Phycodurus; species Phycodurus eques. The sequence continues at coordinate 14,186,879 of NC_084531.1, forward strand.
ATCCTGCTAGCAAGAAACCAACAAACAAAACCTCCCTTTCATGTTCTCATGCCAAGAAGATATAGTCAGCAAAATAATTTCAAAACTTGTTATTGCTCCTTCAAGGCATCATTGAAATCTTGCACAGTTGGTGGCGCACTGATGTGTTCTGATGAATCTTTGGAATAGTTGCCCGTTATCTACACTAATAATCCTCAAGCCTGAAGAGCGTCACTGATGATAACAGCGCCGATTACGGCCTCAAACAGAATGCAAGTGAGGAAATCATTTTAGGGCTGAAACATGCTAATTCAATCATGGATCTGATATGGTGGATGAAGTTGTGCGATGTGATTGGCCATTAGGCATTAGTGTTTGTGTGTGTGTGTGTGTGTGTGTGTGTGTGTGCGTGTGTGGCTGTAGGGAGCTGTGAGGTAGTGTGATAGACCAACATACACACTCACAGTGTCACGATGACAAGCTTAGCGTCCTTGTGCACAAGCATTCCAGTATCCCCGGAGACAGGAAAATCTCCCATTCCCATCCCCTTCATCCCATTTCTTACAGCCTCCTTGATCCGATCACGAGTCTTCTAGCAACTTCAAAGTGTGCAGCGAAGAGAGAGGAATGTCTAATTCACACAGGTCTCTCTCTCTCCTCTCTCACTTTGTGTTTATCAGTTGTAGCTTGCAGAGAGCTTTGGAACATCTGACAAACAGTCAAGACATCAGTCGACGCGCGAGCATGTGAAAGGAAGCGGTGTGATAATGGGCGTGCCTTCTGGGGGTGCTCTTGCTGCTGCTGCTGTGCTTTTAACATGCAACAAAGTGAATAATGTCAGATTTGTGCAGGAATCACACCAGGCTGGATCAGATATATTGGGGCTGTGTGTGTGTCCTGAAGACTTCAAAAAGAAGGTTTTGTTTGGTTTCTCAGGGATGCTGCATGAAATCCTTATCTGGATGGGCTTAATATCTACTTGGTTGCAATCAAAGAAGAGAAACTATTCTTCATCTTTGTACTCATGGGCGCAACTATGTGGCATTTTAACAATGACTCCTATCTCTCTCTCTTTCTATCTGTCCTTCAGACAGTACAAAGTACAAACACAGTGAGAAAAAAACCCCAAAAAAAGAGCAGGGAACTGTCACCCTGACTCCATGCCATGACGTCTGGAGGTGCAACGCAACTATGTGCCACTCTTGACAGCTTTCCCAGCAGCCCCTTGTCATCCCACGGCCTAATTACAGTGTTAATCCAGTTGAACAACGTTACAGCTGAAACAACATTAGGCACTAACTATTTTGTACTAAATAAACTGGCATATACTTTTTAAAAGTTTGGGTTCAGTAAAGCTCTAATACTACGATTCTCAAAGTGTGGAATGAGTACCTCTAGTAGTACACCCATTATCTCTAGTGGTACAAAAAAGTATGACTTTATTTCTTGGACAATTGTGATATTTTTTCTAAAAAATATTTTTTTCCCCTAGTAAAATATAATTCTAACTCCCACCATAATTTTTTGTCATAAAAAGACATTTCTTGAAAAATCTATGGGTGTTTTCCCAAAAATTAAGATAATAATAAAGATATGACTAAAGATAAGACTATGATTTTTTTTCCTAAAAAATCTGCAAAAAAAGGCAATTTTTCTCATGAGATTACGTTTTTTTTCTTGAAAAATAGAACATTCACTTCCCCCAAATTCTGACCGACTTTTTTTCCTTTTTCCTTGTTTTCCCTCAAAATTAGGTTTCCGGAAAAAGAAAAAAAAAGTTTTTAAATGTTTATTTCGATACAATTTTAACTTTTGCTTAAAGTTTGTATTTACAGATTGAACTGTTTAATTGAATTATTTTAGTGGTGGTGTTTTTTTTTGGATGGTACTTGGTGTCAAAAGTTTGAGAACCACTGCTCTAACACACGATTGTTGGACACCACTTAGTTTGGTACCTCTGCACAATATATTCATCCATCCTTCTTCTCTTTCCATCTCTCTCTCCAGCCATCGCTAGTTATGTACCTCTATCTATAAAGCTCTCTTCTCACTCTATCTATCTCTGTCTATCCATCCACCGGTCCGCCCATCCGTCCAATATCTACGTAATTGGTGTGAATGTAGTTGTACATGTCTCGAAGTGCCCTGCAACTGACTGTCGACCAGTACAAGGTGTACCTCGCTTCTCGGCCAAACTAAGCTGGGATATGCTCCAGTTACTCATCACTCGAATGACGACAAGCGCTATGGAAAATGTATGGATGATTTATTAGTGTGGTTGGAGTGTGTAGTGGTGTCGAAATGCATTGCATCATACTGAGAGGCGTCTATCATATAAATGTAGTAACCAAAACGTCATGACATGAATGTGGATAGATGATCGCAATGCATCCCACCCGACATTCTGACTGATGCTGTCCAATATTCCTTAACATTCCACATTCCTTAACGTTGTAACAATTTAACAGAAAAAAAAAAAAACATCATTAAGTCATGTAATGGAAAAGATGTATTGTTTTTTGTTCTAAATAGACAATTGTGAAAGGAAGCCTTTTAAAAATCTGGTCTTTGAAACCGAAAAGAGCAACCTCTCCATTGTCTGAGGAGGGTGCGTAGTCAATGAACCTATCTCCTACACTCTGCAAAACATCAGGATAGTGCTTAGTGAATGCCTTGCTTGTTAGGTTTCAGAATACTATCTATGTGTTGTATTTTTGGGGTATTTTGGGAGGAACACCGAGGCCCCATTTCTAGTAAAAATATAATAATGCTACAGCCATGAAGTTCATTCAGAGAAGCCATTTGCTTAGAAAGTTACAAAATACCTTAAATATTGTTATAATCACACAAAGGAACAAAGTGTTCTGTACATTCAAGTATGAGGTAATATTAAAACCAAAAATGGTTGTGGAAAGAAAACACATTTGGCTTAGTGATATAAAAACAAAACAAAAACATTTGTGCATTCTGCGCGATACAGCTGAGTGACCCCTCTGATGGTGTCAACAAAAGTGAGCGTTATCATTTTTGTAAAGACATATCTTGTATTACATGTCATTAGATTGTGCAGGTATACCTAATGAAGTGTCTGTTGAGTAGAGGTCAATGATTCACAGTTCGATAGAAGGCCGATGACAACTATTGACTGCCGTGGAAGACGGACGGGAATGAATTTGAGTATTTTGTTTTCATCTGAACGTCATGGGAGTCTCGCACACACATGGTCATCCATCACTACATGCCGTTCGTGTATTAGAGTCCCCCTCACAGGAAAGCTGCCCGATAGACCATTAGCGACATAATTAGCTAGCCGTCAGCTCAGTGCAGTGGGCGGCATGTAGCTCTCGTCTACAATTAGTCAGTAAACTTTAATTTGCACTGTGATTAAAGAAAGGCAGGCCGGAAATCACTCCTGACAAAGTCTGACAAGAGATGCCCAATTTTAGCTGTGTGTGCGTTTTTCTAAACAAATACGTGCGCGGGCCAGTGGTCTACGTGGGCTTATGGTAACACGACTCAGCAGAAAAGCGGACAGCGACAGACCTTTGCTGTAAAACAAAAGCACATAAAAAGAAATATTAAAGTACTCACCGGATGGGTCTCTGCTTACAGTGTGGGGAATGCATTAAAACATTAATATTTAAGCAACATAAAATACCAGCAACATCCCATTAAAACAAATGTTTGAGTGAATGAGCAAAACAACTGACTAGATTAAATTTGTAAGAATACTGTGTACTCCATCTAATACATTCACAGACCAGAACATTAGTGAATAAAAGAAAATTGCACTTTTCAGACATATATAATTATGCTTATGTTTTGACTTGCATCATCACACCGAAATGTATTTAACATGTATTGTTTGCACCTTGTGAAGATAAAGCGGTACATAAGATGGATGGATGGATGTTTGCATTGAGCTTTATTATATTAATTGTTTCTAATATGCCCCATTGTACCTACCTAATGCAACCAAATTATTAGATTTCACTCAGTAAAAGTTAGCATTACTGGATTTTAAAGGAGACTTGTTTAGATACATTTTGTATTAGATTGCATAACTTTGCCTTAAAGGGACAATTTGCAGTTTAAAAAGACAAAAACACTTTTTGTCATATATGATCAAACTGGGGCAGCATGGAGGATGACTGCTTCCTCCTTGGTGTTCTCCCATGAACCCCATTCTTGTTTAATGTTTCACACGTGCTAGCTTTATTAACAGAGATGTTAGCATGTGCTAGTATTTTCTGTCAGTCTTCATCTGACACTCCAGATTTTCTTTTGTTTTTTTTTACCTCAATGAGCATTCTGCATTGTGTTCTTTCAGTCATCTTTACAGGACGGCCACTCCTTGGGGGAGAAACAACACTGCTTTCTCCATTTATAGACAATTTGTCTAACCGTTGACTGATGAACATAATGACTTTTAGAGATACATTTGTAACCTTTTTCCATCTTTATACAAGTCAACAATTCTTACTCATAGGTCTTATGAGAGCTCTTTTGAGCAAGGCATAGTACAGATCAGGCAATGCTTCTTAACAAGAGGCAATTCTAAGCTGGTGTGTGTTTTCGAGTGGCGAGAGCAGCTTTAATCCACACCTCCAACCTTGTCTCATTGATTGGACTAGGTTGGCTCACACCTGACCCTGATTAGCCCTTATAGAGAATCCATAGCATAGAGGTTTACTTACCTTTTCCTCCGTCCTGTGAATGGTTACGTTACTTTCAATAAAAATATGAAAAATATCATTTTTTTTTTGTGTGGCACTAGTTTAAGAAGACACTGTTTATTCTTGTGATTTAGATTAATTTCAGACCGCATTTTATAACCAATTTATGCCTAAATTTAAGAAACCCCGAAGGGTTCACATACTTTTCCTCCCACTGTATTTTTAATTGACTGTACAGTTCAAAAATAACACATCAAACCCGTAACATTTCATCGAGGCGCTCATGAGGCCGACCGAGGCACACTGAAGCTGCCAAGCGAGCACGACGAACCGGTCTATTCCTCGAGAGATGTGAGACAGAGGGGGCGGAGACTGAAATGAGGCAAGATTAAAATATTGCTAGCAGTTTGAACATTTGCATATTACACCTTGAAAGTCCGCTAGTTTAATGCTAACACATCATCAGTAATGCCACAGATGGGCTAAGAAAACTAGCATGAATACGCCAGTAGTTATAAAGTTTTAAGCAATTTATATTTGAACACAATCAGGATGAACACACGCAATCAAAGCATACAATAAAAATCAAAGGTTCCCAGTCTTGTTCTGTGCTTTGTCATCAAATCTACGTGTAATATGTCTGTATTTAATATACCGTTCCTTGGTGGCCAGGGTGTACACACCAGAAGGAGCAGCACAAGGAAATAATGCATGAAATCAAAAACTGCAAAAACTGTTTGATTCTATCCTTTTCATTGTTTGGTATTACTGTATATTTTTACAAAGTACAGTAATGTAGACTGTTATTTTTTCTTTCAAGTTTTTTTGTCGATGTTATCCTAAATGGCATTTCCGTTCCTTTCAACGGGGAAACATGACTTGAAAAGTGTTATGAGTTACGAGCCTGGTCACGGAATGAATTAAACTCTTTAGTCAAGGCACCGCGGTATTTAGTATAAAAGTATGCAACTGTCATCCTTCTTGAGATCTCCATTTTGAGTCATATTTCAAAGCAATATCACCAAAAGAAAATTTCTATTAAGCTGCGAGAAGCCTAGGAAGAGGTCCTTGCGCTTTCAGTCCACATCTCCATCATCCACCAGCTGGCAGCCTCCACTTTAACAACCAGAATATTTTGGGACAGAGAAGCTGTATAAAACTTTACTTGGAAAAACACACACACACACACACACACACACACACACACACACACACACACACACAAAGAGAGCATGGCTGCAGGTGATACAGCCTTGGATCGCTGGTTGCAACACCCGTGCAGGTGCAATGATTCATGGGAGAATCTATCCGGGGATGAACTAGTGACGATAAATCAAAAACTGCTGCGGGACACTAGCGCGAGTCACAACACACTTGAGTTACAAAATTGTATGTCTGTGTGCACGTACAACGTACAGGGCGTGGCTGTACATGTACTATAAAGAGTATATTATATATATGTGTATGTGTATGTGCGTGTCTGTGTACATGCTGATTTATAACTGAGCAGTGAGACACCTTTTAAACATGAACTCACTGCCACTCACACATTTCTGAGCACCACTTCTCTTAAAATGCCAATGTCCAGGCATCTTTGCACCCATACATAACATTTTGGGTCAACCAAAATATACAACAAAAAACAGCCTAAAGTATAATTGTTGGATACCACTGCTAACAATATCCACAATAATAAACATATTGCATTTGAATAATATTGCTGACATACACACTCCAAACGACGTAGGACAATTGAGCCACTCAATCATTGCATCGCCCGGGCCAAGGACATGATTTACAATGTTTAGATTGAGGTGAGTATTACTTAAGGATTATTTATTGTCTTTACTACTTGCGATTGGCTGGCGACCAGTTCGGGGTGTGCCCCGCCTCTCGCCCGGGGGTGACTGGGATGGGCTCCAGCGCGCCCGCGGCCCTGTTGGGGATAAAGCGGTGCAGAAAATGGATGGATGGATGGATGGATGGATGTCTTTACTACTCTCTGGGCTCTGCTCATGCAAGTAGAAGCCACTCTAGTCCCACGCAAATTATCAGAACACATCTGTGGTGTTCATCATTCAGCTGAGATCTATAGGATGTTTTGTTGGTGTTCATCACAATAAAAGTCTGTTCACACACATATGTAGAGCCGAACACCACCAGCATCCTCTGTGCCATCTTCCGGATTTCTGGAAATTTGTCTGCACTTAATGAAGCATGAAACTCATCCAGTTTGAGAGTTGAACTTCTCTTTTAAGACCGTATCAGACTGGAGATCAATCAGTTTCATCTGCAGATGTCGTGACGCTGTTTCAGGGTCTTGTGTGACTGAATCTTGGATGGCAGTTTGTCAGATAAAGGTGTTTTGCTTTAACCGCTGAGCCGTAGCCATCAGTTCCTGCGTTGATTGGCTGTTAGCATAATCATCATGCTTAGTAGAAAAGTGACGGCTGATGTTATATTATATAAACCGCAATGGTTTCTTAACATGTTATATATGGTTTCTTAACATGTTATATAAACCGCAATGGTTTCTTAACAAATTAGACATACAGCCTTTGACACGACTTCAGTGAAAAAGTATTTAGTAGTCCACTCTATATTAAACACTCAGCACTCACTGGTTTTCTGTTTAGTTTTACAGTAAACTTCAACCCGGAGCGACTCACTGTCGACTTTTCTTTTCTTTGACCCACTCATGGTTGAGAAGGGTTCAGCGCAGTAGCAGAGTAAAAACAAAGCAGCCAAAGTCAAGACAATATATCACTGTACCTACTGCGCTACCTGGTGGAACCACTGGGCATTACAGGACAACCTGGTGGAACCACTCTGCATTACAGAACAAGGTCAAATGAATGTAGTCATGATTTTGACATGATTTGGGCGATTCTGTACCAATCTTTGGCGGACCGGATTGAAATGATCAGCGTGCCGGATGTGGCCCGCAGGCCGCAGTTTGGCCACCCCTGTCCTAGGCTCATTGGGACACCCAACCCCCTCCATTACGATAAGGTGAAGGCTCAAGGAGGGGATGAGCATCCCTAGTTATTATATGTTTTTATAAATTATAATATTATAGAGTTCTATTTTTTCTTATTAAAAAACAAATGACAAAATTTGTATAATTTGTTTTGGAAGGCTGGAACGGATTTCCATTCATCTCAATGGGAAAACTGTATGATTGTATTACTGTATTATTGAAACACCTTGGAACAGTTTTAAATTGTGAAAAAAAAGACAAATAGAATAACATTTCTCCTTTAAAAAGACATTTGCAGGTAAGCAGCCATTTAGAAACGTACAGTACCACACTAGCCATCATATTATGAATCAGCAGGCAGCATTAGCGCCCATAGAGACTCCTCTCTCTCTCTCTCTCTTTAAGGAGCAATCTGATGGGGAAATATGACAAATAACCAAAGAAGCGCAGCACATTGACACACTGAGACGAACTTGGACCAGATGGAGCGTATCACAGCCTCTAGAGGTGTGAGTGTGTATCAATAAGATCATATGATTATGTATCCTGTATTATATTGTCTTGTAGATGTATTTTACTGCTTTTTTACATCATCGCCAGGGGACTACAGACGAAAACTAGCCTTTTGGCTAATTCTGGCTTTTTTAACCATGTGTACTTCATGTGTTTTATGAAATTGCATTGTCCCCTTTCAAATAAACTGATTAATAATAATATCATAGAGAATGTGAAGGCAACCATTTAGAGATCTCTAATCTGGCATACTGTTCTCCATTGTCGCTGATCGTTACGTTTCACATGCTCATCTTCTGAGCCAGATGGAAAACGCCCAACAGGTTAAAAAAAAGTGGGGGGGGATTGCATCATCAAAAATCCTAACAAGCAGCGAGAGCGAGGAAGCACCATCAACCTTGTCAGTTTGATGCAGAGGGTGAACAAGCTGCAATGAGATCAAAGAGGACTTTGATATTTGAGTTATGTATGAGGGACGCCATCTTCTGAGAGGGGGTGGGGTGGTTACACCGGTGAATGAGCTATGTTTCTTTCACCGTTTATTTAATTCTCTCTGCTCACGCGTAAACACATCTCAGTGGGATCAGGTCCCGAAACGCATGACACGTCTCTCTTACTCATTGCTCTCTTTGGTGCATCACAGGAGATTGGACACTTTCTCAGTTCATTAACACTAAAATCTACTACAGTGGTGCATTGAGATGCGAGTTCAATTTGTCCCTCCATGTTTATAACTCAAAACACTCATATCTCAAATCATCTTTCCTCAATGAAATGAACCCCCAAAACCCCAACAGATTTTTTTGTAATATGATTTTTAACAAGAAAAATAGCACAATTTAATATTGTACTTACAGTAAAACATACAGTCACGACAAATTTAAATAGAATGTAAAGAAAATGAACAATTAATGCCGCATTTGCTGCTACTTCTGGTGTGCACACCTAGGCCACCTGGGGGCAGTATAATACAGACAAATAAATATACAGAACATGAAGACTGTCCTCAGGCAGCCAAAGAGGATAAAGAATATATGCCTGTGAGTATTGTTATATTGTCTGCTTACATGTGTTAATGCTTCGTTTGTCTTCAAGTAGCCATTGTCTAAAGGGTTGTAAAATCGTGGCACGGATCCTATGCGTTCGCCCATCTATGGCATTTTGCATTGTTTGTTAGCATTAAGATAAACTGACTTATCAAAGGCAAAGCTATGTGGCCGTTTTAAATACACTACATGTAAATCTCTTGGTTTTCTGTTTAGTTTGACAGTAAACTTCAACCCGGAGCGGCAATTAACAGGTTGAAGTCTTTTTTTTTTCTTGAAGAATTGCTCACTTTCTGCCAAATTGCTGCTTCTTGTGAACTAAGTTGAATTGAGTTCACTGTCACCGTACAGTAGCGCTCCTATCTCAAATTTGTGCTCACAAGTCAAAGCAAAAAAAAAAAACAGGCCAAACGATGGCTCATACAGTATCTCGAAATGCTCTTCGGTCGTGTCAATTGTATCTTAAGGGACTACAAAGTTTATGTTAAAAATGAATCCACAAAGCTTTGCTATGAGATGTAGAATGAGACCAAAAAAAAAAAAGAATTAAACATATTTTTATTAATTAATAATTAATTAAAGAATAAATATATTAGGATAACGTTGTGGGGTGGTGTGTCAATACAATAAAATAAAATGATAATAATTCCCAAAAATTTGAATGCTTCAATTCTTTAGAACTGCCTGATGTTTGCCAAGGCAATCAGAAAAAGAATACATAAATAAATGAATAAATGGAAAGCATATATATATATTTTTTTTTTATACAGTGTGTATTAAGTTAGAATTGTACACACTTAAAAGGCCATAGAATGGCATTGGTTTTGCCCAGTCAATCAATTAAAATAAATAAAATGATATATTGATAAATAAACTGAAAGGATGTTACTGTGACAATATATCACCATATTTAAATAAAATCATAATAACACACATTACAAGGAAACAGAACAAATAATTAATGTATTAATAATGAATAATATAGTATAATTAAATGAAATGACATTAATAATATGCTAGTTATAAGGCAGTGGAATAGCGTGATTTTCTTTTAGCCAAAAAATGTAAAGAAAATATGTTAAATGAAATTATACATCAATATAAAAAATAATATTGTGATCCTATATCATTATGATAATTTAACATTATTGGAAAAGCTAGAAAGTCTTGTTTTGAATTCTAATAAATGTCTTGGGGTCTAATACGACCAATGTTTGTCTTATAAAGGGTGTTTATTCACCAATATGAAGCATCCCAGCACAGCGCCTCCCCACTTGTACCTGAGGAATCTTGCACTAGATATGTTTAGGAATTATGTCACAAGTTACCAAAAATATATATTAAAATCCAAATGGAAGAAATTAATCCAAATAGAGTAAAGCTAAGTTTTCTTCCTTACTGATATAGGAATAATGCCTGAATGTTTGAGGAAGAAGAAATGCTTAAGTGCTGACAAATCATTCTTATACTATATAGTGTAAAGAAACCAGCTCCACAAACTAACATCATATTACAGTCACACTGCTGTGTCTTAACCTTGAGACTATTCACCCTTGAAGAAAAACTCCGAAATCAAACCGGCGAGCGAACAATTCATTACTCACCGGCAGCAGGAGGTGACTTTTAGATTCCTTGTGCTTTGTGGTTCAATAAGACCAAACATCGCAACCGCATAAGTCAGTCCTAATTGCGTGCTATTGTGTAGGAGTTTTTATCTGATGGGTGCTGTTTATTTTATCGCCTGATTGTGTCTTGATATGGGCCCGCACGTAATGCAAGCACACCTTCACAGCATCTCTGTGAGAAAGGTCACATTGTATCAGGTCGCTGTTCTTTTAGAGTCATAGACAATATGTATTCAATACATTTTATTTGTCTGAAATAACTGGGTGGCACGGTGGATGACTGGTGAGCACATCCGCCTCACAGTTCTGAGAACCGGGGTTCAAATCCGGCCTCGCCTGTGTGGAGTTTGCATGTTCTCCCCGTGCCTGCCTGGGTTTTTTTCCGGGTACTCCGGTTTTCTCCCACATCCCAAAAACATGCATTATAGGTTCATTGAAGACTCTAAATTGCCCGCAGCTGTGAATGTGAGTGTGAATGGTTGTTTGTTTATATGTGCCCTGCGATTGACTGGCGACCACTTCCGGGTGTATCTCGCCTCTCGCCCGCAGTTAGCTGGGATAGGCTCCGGCATGCCCGCAACCCTAGTCAGGATAAGCGGTGCAGAAAATGGATGAACGGATGGGTGGATGGATAATTTAAATAAAACCGCTCCCCAACAACTTTTACACTCCATGAAAATTATTTTTATCATCTTTTAAGGCACTCCCTTCTTTTTAAACTCTGATGTCAACTTCTGCAAGTCAAAGCCAATCACCGCGTCGCAACTAGTGATGCTAGTAGCGCGTTATTTACTCTAATAAGTTTTTTGGTAAAGCATAATCTAACGAGTTACTATTTCCCGACTGTTAATCAGATAAACGTTACTTATCCAATTCACTATGCATTACCATTTTTGTCATTTTCCTTTTATTCCATCTTGGGGAATGATGTCACAAATGTGCCAATTCAGGTTTTCAGCATGAAGATAACTCGCAGCGACATAAGCAACAATGGAAGGAGGAGGAAGATTCACATTTTCAAGCTGGAAATACAGTCATTATTTTGAGTTTGTGTCAGCTAAAGAGGAAAATATTAAGGTGCGTTGCACACTCTGTGCTGGTGTAGTGTTATCTAGCTTCAAAAACACAACGCCAAATTTGAAGAAACATTTGGAGTCACGGCACAGTATAGCAGAGAGCTGCGACTAACGCAGGAGGTCCCACACCACTAAAACAAAAGCTGGACTTCTGCTCAAAAGAAGAAAAAAAATTCTAACTGGGGGAGAGTTGAAGAAGTTACTCGGGCAGTACGTTGTAGAAGAAATGACAGCTTCTGAATGTAACAAATAAAGTAACTTTTAATCTAACTTAGTTACTTTTAAAATCTAGTAATCAGTAAAGTAAGTTACTTTTTCAAGGTACTGTAACTGTGGCAACACTGGTTGGAACAGCCCAGCTCCACCCATGTTCGTCATGGTAAAGAAAGGGCATACTTGGCCAATCGCTCATTTTCATGAAAAAGAATAACCCCCTCAAAACAGGCTGAGTTCCAGGAGGCTTAAATAATGGGGTTCAAAGTCTGCTTCTTGTTTCTTGGGCTATTTTGATGAATGCAATGTCACAGACGTTTTATTAAGACGCCCAAGAAATGTATTAAACTACTGGGGGGTGTGTGATCACAATACGTCTTCTTTAGGATGAAAAATGAATGGACTAAGAGGACTAGTCCAACCTGTCTTTGCTCAATTAATTAATAAAGAGGTGTGTCCCAATACTTATGTCCACATCACTCCTCTAGTTCCTGTGTACGTGTCAGAGGACTAATTGATTGCTGCTGTGCCATCATCCAGATTTCATTTCCTTTGGAGAAAGAAGTGCTCCCTAGCAACAACCTCACTGTCCCCACACACTTATCACACTGTTACTTACCAACACTTTCTCTTTCCCACTCACGCACACACACATACATACACACACACACACACACACACACACACACGAGAGCTAAGCATGACGACGAGTGTCCAATTGCCAGCGTCGGGATCACGTCACAAACTCATCAGAATTCATTGTGAGATTTCGGCACAATGAATGAAAGTTTCACATCTTCCCTGCTGAGAGTCATCACTTAAACCCAGGTCTAATAATTTTCGGGAATGGTGGGCTGATGGAAAAAAATAAAAATATCATTTTTAAAAAGGGTGGGTCGACAGCGACATGAAATCCTAAATCTTTCTCATGCTTTCAGCGCACTTTGAAAGTCAAGCGAGATTATTGCCCAGCCTGGCGGGAGCACGTTTTCATTGGCTGGTGTTATATTTTTATTTCTCCAAGGCAGACATTGTGTAAAAAGAGGATGGGCAGGTACAGGAATGAGAACGAAAGAGAGGCTTTGCTGTTATTGCAATATATAGCTTGGGATAAATATGTCTCTGAGGATGTGTGTGAAAAAGGACGAAGAGGAGCAATGGCCTGATTGCACCGTTTGGCTGGTGCATAAGGTACTGTGCTATTAATCCACGTCTGTTTCCCTCTCTCGGCGAGCATGTTTGACTGTGGTGAAGGATGCATCTTCTGTGGGAGCTTCTTCATCCTAATTCTTTTCAGGCATAACAAAAGCACTGCCATAGCACTGATGTGGCAAACTGGACTTGGGGGAACCATTTGGGGGTTGGTCTTAGCTGAATGCTTCCCTCATGTCTGCAGAGGTCCTCTTGTGGGGCACTTAATTGGTAGAAGGAGAATGAATGTCTACGAGAGTGACGGGAGGTGGAAACATAATGATCCTGTTCCCGTTTTCTGCACAGACCTTTGCTCCATTTATTGTCTTCTTGCTGCTTTAATTTTCTCTATTTGGTCCTGGCCTGTCACCAGCCATCCTTTATCATCTTTCTGCTTATTCCTTTTCCTGTATGTGCACCTACAGGAGAAATGGCCAGTTACCAATTCATTCACATCATTGGCTTGCAGGCATCCTTAATAAGTGTCTATCAAAGTGTGGGTCAATCTCCCCTACAAACTCCCAGTAGACACTAGGGCCTGATTTACTAAAGGTGTGTGTGTGTGTGCCAAACCTGATTGCTCACGCTAACATACTGTACGTACAAGTTGATCTACTAACCGGGTGCACCAATGATTGGTTCTGCTAAATTGCCACGCAGTTCCTTTTGCGCCTTCTGGGATGAATATATACGCATAGATTATTTTCGCACGCGGAATGTCAAACCTGAGACGAATTGCGGTGGTTGATTTTGTATCAAAAATACCGCATCTGAAAGACAGGTGCAAAAGCCATTGCTGTGCATAGCTGTACAAGGAGGCACAGGCAAAATGAGAGGCGACGGAGAGAACTGTATTATTCTTATCTCCAAGGGTTGACTGGGAGCCAGTTCCAAGAAGGACTGCATTTCCTTGTGTCTCGGTCATTGTATTTCATTTTTCTGGGTGTGCTTTAGCAAGTTTAAAACAAAACGTTATGCAAGATGGGCGCTTTGGAAGGGTTCAATCAAACAAAACATGAGTTTTATGCATTTTGCTAGGTTCCTCAGCTCAATCCACCACTTGGGTACCATGATCTTTTAAGAATTCTCCCATCTATTACTCTAAAAATTTAAAACTTTCAACTTCTCTTGTTGTGCTGAGCGGTACGTTTGGGTCCTAACTGGTAAGGTGACACTTGGTCTTTGAACCATGCTTAAGACCACTTGTGTGAAATAAAAATCAGACCAAAAATGGACAGCGTAGTTTATCCGGCCCTTCTCCTTTCCAGAGTAGAAGCCTGCATGAGATCTGCTCTGACCTGAGATCATCTACACCAAGTTTTAGGTCTGCTTCAATTTGAAGCATATTCTTTGTCCTTGGAAAAAAAAGCCATCTAATTATTGAGCAGAATGTAATGTGCAGGACTTCTTGTTTAATTACTGGGCAGTGTGGGAACTCTCTGTGACTTTATGACCCCTCGGGTCTCCATGCATGTGTGTTTTGGAATATATAATCAAGTCAGAATAATAGCTAACCAGGCTTTGATTGGGGCACAGGAAGAGTACAAACCACAGTCAATGGGAAGACGTCACAGTCCGCACCCATTCATTGACAAGACGGTCAATCGAAGAAACCGATTGGATGAGATCTACACAAAAGTGACCTGGATGTACCCATCCTCCAGCTAGAGGCAGGACTATGCCAGAATACCGCCATATTTAAATGAGCAAATGAATGGGAGGGGGTTGTTGTTCTGTGAAGGAATAGACAGTTAACTCCTTCACTGACCAGGCAAACCCTCAGCTGTATATTTTCCTGTTCAGTGCTTTTCATTGATATCATTTTGTAAAACAGAGTTCCTAGTCCTAAAGTTATTCTTTGGCTCAGATATTGCAAGATAACTGCTACTTTGCATAAACAGCATTGGGTGATGGGTCATGGCAACATAATGGAATCGGCTACCATCAGACTGCAAAATCAGGCCTCTTCAAACAAAAAAAACAACACACCCAAAACGTATTTGGTGCAAAGAGTTGTTGTGGGCAGTGGATTATTTCGGGCGGACAATTAAACAGCAATACTGGCATACTGGCAGAGCTTTATCAAACATGCTGATGTCAGAACAGCCTGCATTGATCCTTTGTCCTTGTGCCATCTTTTATCTTGGATAGATGCTGGATAACACACTAGTCTGCATTCTGTTCAGATTAGGTGACAGCTACCATCCATCCATCCATTTTCTATACCACTTATCCTTTTCAGGGCCACGGGGAGTTGGAGCCTATCCCAGGCGACTTTGGCCGTAAGGTAGAGGTAGAGCCTGGATTGGTCAGCTGTCAATCACAGGGCACAAAGAGAAGACAACCATTTATACTCACATTCGCACAGTCACGAAGTGGGAACTGGACCCACGCAGCCTGCACTCAGTCAGGCAAATGTAACACTACACCATCATGACTCCATATTTACCATACAAGCCTAATATAGCTTAATGTCCATATTACTGTATATACAGTATGATACAATATAAATCTAAGACTATTGGGCAGTATGTCTCTGAGAATGATGCATTGAAGTTGCAAATGACAACTGTAGTAATAACCACATTGTTGAATTAATAACTCTCCGACAGTGTCAATGAAAATTCAGTCTTGTTTTTATTAGGGCTGATTATTTTCATGCAGACACTATTGGAGTATTGGATCTGATTAGAGTGTGCAGATGTGTTTGATAGGAAGAAAATGGGCATATAAAAGAGCATAACTCTGCAGGAAAGCGCCTCATATTGCCTTAAATAACCTTCTGTTTTAAGGCTGACTTTTATGTTTACAGCTATTTTGTGAGGGGGCCCAGGAAAACGCATGAAAATGATTCCTACTCAATAATAAAACCAACATGAGGTCGTGAATGAAACAAGGCCTTGTTGATATGTGATATATTAGGCTTAAAACTGAGTCCAGTGTAATAGTAATTCAATGCTGTTGCTGATTTATCGCTGCTGCCGTTCTGTAAGATATTAACATGACTTATTCTGCCTCTAATCGACTTTGTGTAATTGCACCCGGCACAGCTCGACACGCATGGAACATAAGATGATTTGTATAGCCAAAGCACGGACGTTATGATGCTGGAGGGCACCAACAAGTTCCAGATGGAAGACATTGTTAAGTACGGCTGCTGAGGTGTCCTTGAGCGAGACCATGAACTCAGGACTGATCCAGGGGCCCTCGATGACACTCGCATGCCAACCCCCACCATGAACGAGGCACCATTTATTTACTTACAGTATATACGACTATTTATTGAAACAGCCATAAACCATAATTTAATCTGGGTGAAGAAAGCACAGAGGCTTACGTCCCATCTGACTACTTTAAGGCTAGTACAGCTTTCCACTCAAATCTGTTGGTTAAAAGGCAACAAATTGTCACCAGAAACTCCTGCGCCATGTCTCCACTGTTACAGAAGGTGTGCCACAAGGCTTGCTGCTTAGTCCTCTCGCATTATTCATATACTCATCCAAACCAAACACAATCCATTCTTGCCTGTTATTACTCTTATAAAATGTCCTTGCTTTTCTTAAATATCCTACTAAGCACCAGGTAGTGTAAAGGCCCTCAAAAAATCAATCACCTTTTTGGGAGTATTTTTGTTTTGTGTGTTCCAAGTGTAAAAATGTATGTATCTCCAACACGAAACGCCCAAACCAACAGGGCGCCCCCTAAACTTACTCAATAGCACTATCCAGTAAGTTAGAAAAAAAATAATAAAATACCACCCGACACCAGTTTGACTGATCAACGCTAAATTGAGTGGACATGTCTATCATACTGGGACGCATGAAAAATTCTCAAGGACCCATGCCTGAAAATGAAAAGGAACCATTTTGGTTTGAAGCAGCCATTTTTGGGTGAATTTGAGGCCTCGTACTTTGACACACCCCAAAGATGTCACGTTTGTGGTTAGGTCGAAGGCGAGGAACGCAAGGCAAGAACATGGAGGACCCAAGTGCAGGGAAGCAGGGAGGCAAAGCAGGAGTGCGGGAGTCTAAAAAAAAAAAACATTGAATCTTCAAAAAACAGCCAACAAGGAACGTGGATAAAGCAAAACTAAACAAAGTATCACAACCAAACCAAAGTAACAAAGAAACACTTAAATACCTAAAACTGCAAACAAACTATCACTGGTGAGTAGGACATAGAACAGATAGGGACAATGACACCTGACAATGACATACTGCAAAGACAATGACAACGACAACGAACCGACAAGAACTGAAAGAAACCAGGGAACTAAATACAAACAAATTGACGAGACAACGAGGAACACCTGGACAAGACACGAGTGGCTGGAGAGAGCTGATTGGTCGACACAAGGTAGACGAGAACAAGTGGACACAACAACCTAATGAGGACACGACAAACATGGAACACAGGAAAACATGGAACAAAACGAAACACAACCCAAACCAAAAGGCAGACCATGACAGAAGAGTATTCGTCCAAATGAGCCCCCAATCAGAAATAGGTATCCTTGACCAGCAGTTTTTATCATGGACGACATTGTAGTTATTTATGACTTCACTTGGAGGACCATTATAACTGTAAACCCATACAAATGAATTTCCGCCTCATACATTTACATATACACAACAAATGGATGGATAACTAGTTTTGAAATCAGAAGCCGATAAAAACATGTTTTTCAACTATTATTCAATTTCTTTTAAGAGCGGGACTGGTAACAAAAATGATTGAAATACCTAAACGTTCGTACAAGTGAAGACAATTTGCAATTTTCGCACGGAATGAAGTCAATGCACATGATTTGCTTTTGCGGGCCCCATAAAAAGATGTGGCAGGCCAAATCTGGCACCCGCGCCACCATTTTGACATTTGTGACCTAGACAAAAACATCTTTCCCACCGCCATCTTATGTGGTCAGAACATGGTGTTGAAGTTTGATGATAATTTCTCACGATTTGTGAGGAAATAGGGGGTGTGAGGGCCTGTTAATGCTTACTACTCATTATTATATTCTTCGCAGGAGATTTGGGACCTTTTGGAGTCTTGTTCAAGGTCACGTTGGTATGACACGGAAACCACTGATCTTGTAAGCCACGTGGCCATTTTCACTACCCCTTTGGTAGATATTGAATGATTTTTTTTTTTCCTCCTAGAGAACTAAAGTAATTATCTACACTCTGTGCCCTTGAGCACTGGAGAGACAGGCACGTAGAGTCATGCACGCATTGGCAAACAGGCTGACAAGGACAGACAGGGAGGAAAGTGTCTCCTCGCTGTGGTTCCCCCATGCGGGTGTCCATCAGACCGGATGTCACATGAGCGGTTGAGCTCGGTGTGACTTGGATGCAATCCTAATGACTGAAGCTGTGTTGCCAGGGGAACCTCCGGAATTAAAACATATGCATGAGGCAGACATTCATGTATGGATAAACGTAGATAGATATTAGTGAACAATTCAATTTCTCGATGTTACCATTTTCATTTATTTTAAATAGTAACAAATCAGCCACATAATATATTATAAATGCAGCCACATAATAATTAATTTTATCTTCTACATACATAGGGTGTGTTCAATGATTCATGTCTTCATACTTGCTCAGTCAATGGAAGCAGCATCGTGCGACCATATACATTAGTAGCTGATCTAGTATGCAGACAAGCAGCCACCATGTCACGCATACATACAGTCCTGTGCAAAGGTCTAAGGCCACCAATAGTTCAGTTGTTTTTTTCCCCGTTTTCAAAAGGGGTCATTTTAAAATCTATTCATTAGAGATCTGGGTGAGCTGGAGCCTGTCCCTGTCATGGTCTGTGTTTTGGTTTGGGTTGTGTTTAGTTTTGTTCCATGTTTTCCTGTGTTCCATGTTTGTCGTGTGCTCATTAAGTTGTTGTGTCCACCTGTTCTCGTCTGCTTTGTGTCAACCAATCAGCTCTCTCCAGCCACTCATGTCTTGTCCAGGTGTTCCTCGTTGTCTCGTCTATCTGTTTGTATTTAGTTACCTGGTTTCTTTCAGTTCTTGTCGGTTCATTGTCGTTGTCACATGTCTCTGCCATGTCATAGTCGTCAGTTGTCTTTATCATTGTGGTATGTTATTGTCAGGTGTCATTCTCCCTTTCTATTCCACGTCTTCCTCACAGGTCATAGTTTGTTTCCAGTTTTAGATATTCGAGTGTTTCTTTGTTACTTTGATTTGATTGGTATCTGTTGTGGGACTTTGTTTAATTTTCCCTTTTTGAAGATTAAATATTATTTTGAGACTCCCGCACTCCTGCCTTGCCTCCCTGCTTCCCTGCAATTGGGTCCACCATGTTCTTACCTTGTGTTACTCGCCCTCGCCCTAACCACGTTCGTGACAGTCCCGGCATATTTTGGCACAGAGGCAGGGTACACCTTGTCCTGGTTGCAAGTCAGTCGTGGAGCTAATATAAACAGCCATTCATGTTCATATTCACAACTACAGAAAATGTAGTCTTCAATTAACCTAATTTGCATGTTTTTGGAATGTGGGAGGAAGTCGAAGTACCGAGAGAAAATCCATGCAAGTATGGGGAGGAAATAACAGGAGCTGAGATTTGAACCCAAAACCTCTCAATTGTGAGGCTGGGGTGATCACCCTATGTGTTTCTACAAAACTGCATTTCGGTGTGAATCGTAAAAAGTGTGAATACTCAAATGTATATTCACTGTTTGAGTCACTCAGGCATCAATTGAACAGTCCACCCCCCTAGAATCATAATGGCACCTCCCATCTGCTCGTCATCCTCCATGAATCAGGAAATATCCTGCAAACTAACAAACAGATGGACAAACTGATAGGATGCTACACTACTGTTTTCGTTGCAGTTAGTTGTTTTATTAGTTTTACTATATATGTATAGCAGTATAGCTTTGCCGCTCTAACTGTATACTAAGACTTACACTTCTGTAGAGTCTGTATATCAATACAATAAAGTTCTCCGTGTGTGTGTTGGTGCAGGCAAATCTCTGCGTTGCGGTGTGTGGATTTTCAAGCCATACCGCAACACATGGCCACGCGCGAGGCTGAGCTCGTCCAACGAGCATTCCACTTGGCATCTGTGACTGAGCTTCTTCTCTGGAGGACTGTAAAAAGTAAAAAGTTGTAACCTGTCTGCCTGCATATAATGAGACCCATAAAGCAGACTTTTACAGATAACAAACTACAAAAGGTGTCATACTAACCATGACTGGGATTTACTTTCTAAAACTGAGTGGAGTAAGCAGAGTAATAATCATCCATTTACAATGAATTCATATAATTATCTCTGGGATTGAGATATTAATTTATATTTATGTACAAGTACTATCCGATACTTATTTTTAGGTGAAAACTGCAAATGTACAGGGATGTGTCAATTAGTGATGACTCCGGCAACACCAATGCGTCATTTTAAAAAAGTCACGTGACCGACACAGCCGCTGTATCGCTTGTACCGGTCAATGCATGACGCCGTGCCAAACTGTGTTCATAAGGAAGTGGATCTGTCTACGGGATGCGTCTCTGCCAAAAGAATCACGGATCATTTGAAGCACAATTTTTCCCTTCCAGTCATTGTTATACAGAGCCCAAAAGAAAAGGAACCTTTTCCGCCTTGTGGGACCATTTTGGTCTTATACACACACCCCCAATAGTATCGACAAAGAGGGTATTTGTTTTCATTTCCTTGTTTCATCCTGTTCCTCTCAGTTTCCACTTGATCCATCAGAATTAAAACCAATTTCAAAGTAACTATCATTTAAATATTCTTATTATTAATTTTTTTTCTGAAGGTTAAATGTCGCATTTGTTCCAGGAAGCATGTGCTGGAACAATGTTTTTGAAGGTTTGTGTAGAGCATTATTATTTTTTTAAATAAACATGCATGAACATCACACTCACAATCACAACACTTTCACTCTGTTTTTAAGAAAATGACACATTAACCATTTGTATTGAATGTATATTTTAAAGACACCAAAGACATTTTAAATTTAGGGGGGGATGAGATCCGCCCGGAGTTCCTAAAGGCTCTGGATGTTTTGGCGCTGGTTGACATGCCTCTGCAACATCGCGTGGACAGTGCCTCTGGATTGGCAGACTGGAGTGGTGGTCCCCCTGACCGGAGGGTCTGTTCCAACTACAGGGGGATCACACTCCTCAGCCTTTTGTGGACTTGGAGAAGGCGTTCGACCGTGTCCCTCGGGAAGTGCTGTCGGGGGTGCTTCGGGAGTATGGCGTGCCGAACCCCCTGATATGGGCTGTTTGGTCCCTGTACGACCAGTGTCAGAGTTTGATCCGCATTGCCGGCAGTAAGTCGGACTCGTTTCCAGTGAGGGTTGGACTCCGCCAAGGGTGCCCTTTGTCACCGATTCTGTTCATAACTTTTACGGACAGAATTTCTAGGCACAGCCGAGGCGTAGAGGGGGTACGGTTTGGTGGCCGCAGTATTGCATCTTTGCTTTTTGCAGATGATGTGGTTCGGCTGGCTTCATCAAGCCATGATCTCCAACCCTCACTGGAGCGGTTTACAGCAGAGTGTGAAGTGGCTGGGATGAGAATTAACACCTCCAAATCTGAGACCATGGTCCTCAGTCGGAAAAGGGTGGAGTGCCCTCTCCAGGTCGGGGATGAGATCCTCCCCCAAGTGGAGGAATTCAAATATCTTGGGGTCTTCACGAATGAGGGAAGAATGGAACAGGAGATCGACAGGCAGTGATCCAGACTTTTTATCGGTCTGTTGTGGTGAAGAAGGAGCTAAGCCGAAAGGCGAAGCTCTCTATTTACCGGTCAATCTACATTCCTACCCTCACCTATGATTGTGACCGAAAGAACAAGATCCCGGATAGAAGCGGCCGAAATGAGTTTCCTCCGCAGGGTGTCCCTTAGAGATAGGGTGAGAAGTTCGGTCATCCGGGAGGGGCTCAGAGTAGAGCCGTTGCTCCTCCACATTGAGAGGAGTCAGATGAGGTGGCTCGGGCATCTCATTAGGATGCCCCCTGGACGTCTCCCTGGTGAGGTGTTCCAGGCACGTCCCACCGGGAGGAGACCCCGGGGACGACTCAGGACACGCTGAAGAGACTACGTCTCTCAGCTTGCCTTGGGAATGCCTCGGGATCCCCTCGGAAGCGCTAGAGGGAAGTGGCTGGGGAGAGGGAAGTCTGGGCATCCCTGCTAAAGCTACTGCCCTGCAAGCTAAAGCTACTGCCCTGGAGGGACACAGTACCGAAACAGTATCAATCCAGTTGCCCAAATGTGCCGCAACGCTTCACAAGGCCTCATCTACCCATCACTAGTGTCAATTGAAATTTCCTTTTGCATTCATTTTCCTGCAAGCGTCAAGGCTTTTAAATGGAGCTCTCCATAATGTAACTCCTTAAATAAATGAGGACAGTGTCATGCTTCATTAGATCACAAGTAGCCATTTGTAGAGTGCACTATAGTACATAGAAATAGCGGTGGGTTGTATACCAGGCAAAGGATGTCAATGACAATAAGACAACCATCTATCCATCCAGCTGGAGCCTATCTCAAGTGACTTTGAGCGAGAGGCGGGTTACACCCTTGACTCGTAGCCAGCCCATCGCAGGGCCCATGCGGTATAGACAAACAATCATTCACATTCATACCTGGACAATTAGAGTCTTCATTGAACGTAACATGCATGTTTTTGGAATGTGTGGGGAAGTAGTATCCGCAAAAACCCACGCAAGCTCAAGGAGAACGCCACACAGGAGGACCAGGCTGAGATTTGATCCTGAACCTTATAACTGTCAGCCAGACATGCTTAGTGCTGCCCATCTTATTTCTAATAAGACATATTTAATATGAAGACTGAATACGCCTCATGCTTATTTTTTACACATTATTTTTCAAGTGTAAAAAGGCTTTAACCACTGCAAAACATAAAAACATGAACACAGGTCAAGGTAAAACAAGTCAAACACACACACCAAATAGCAGCAAACATGGTGCAATAGTACTTCATGTTGATTTAATTTCATACCTAAGGACAAATGTGACGAGCAACATGGTCAAAAATCCATTTACAACAAACTTCATTGACTCATACCTTGTATTATAGCCTTTGATGAACGCTTTCAGATCTGTCATTATTTTTGTCAGTTTCTTTTCTCTCTAGGCCAGCACGATGGCCAACTGGAACCTCATAGTTCTAAGGACACCGGGTTTAGATCCAGCCTCGCCTGTGTGGAGTTTCCATGTTCTCCCTGTGCCCACACCTGTGCCTTTCTCCGGGTACTCCGGTTTCCTCCCACATCCCAAAAACAGGGACGTTAATTGAAGACTCTAAATTGCCCACAGGTGTGAATCTGAGTATGAATGGTTGTTTGGATATATAGTGGGTTCGGAAAGTATTCAGACACCCTTAAAATTTTCACTCTTTTTTATATTGCAGCCATTTGCTAAAATCATTTAAGTTTTTTTTTTTCCTCATTCATGTACACACAGCACCCCATATTGACAGAAAAAATGGAATTGTTGAAATTTTTGCAGATTTATTAAAAAAGAAAAACTGAGATATCACAGCCATAAGTATTCAGACCCTTTGCTGTGACACTCATATATTTAACTCGGGTGCAGTCCATTTCTTCTGATCATCCTTGAGATGGTTCTACACCTTCATTGGAGTCCAGCTGTGTTTGATTATACTGATTGGACTTGATTAAGAAAGCAACACACCTGTCTATATAAGACCATACAGCTCAGTGCATGTCAGAGCAAACGAGAATCATGAGGTCAAAGGAACTGCCTGAAGAGCTCAGAGACAGAAGTGTGGCAACGCACAGATCTGGCCAGGATTACAAAAAAATGTCTGCTGCACTTACGGTTCCTAAGAGCACAGTGGGCTCCATAATCCTTAAATTGAAGACATTTGGGACGACCAGAACCCTTCCTAGAGCTGGCCTAAACTAAACAATCGGGGGAGTAGAGCTTTGGTGAGAGAGGTAAAGAAGAACCCAAAGATCACTGTGGCTGAGCTCCAGAGTTGCAGTCGGAGATGTGAGAAAGTTCTAGAAAGTCAACCATCACTGCAGCCTTCCACCAGTCGAGGCTTTATGGCAGAGTGGCCCGACGGAAGCCTCTCCTTAGTGCAAGACACATGAAAGCCTGCATGGAGTTTGCTAAAAAAAAAAAAACACCTGAAGGACTGATG
Organism: Phycodurus eques; assembly: GCF_024500275.1. Taxonomy (NCBI): domain Eukaryota; kingdom Metazoa; phylum Chordata; class Actinopteri; order Syngnathiformes; family Syngnathidae; genus Phycodurus; species Phycodurus eques. The sequence goes on from NC_084531.1 coordinate 14,211,359, forward strand.
GTTAGAAATAAGATTCTCTGGTCTCATGAGACCAAGATAGAACTTTTTGGCCTTAATTCTACGCGGTATGTGTGGAGAAAACCAGGCACTGCTCATCACCTGTCCTATACAGTCCCAACATTGAGGCATGGTGGTGGCTGCATCATTTCAGCTGCAGGGACAGGGCAACAATCGAAGGGATGATGCATGCGGCCAAGTACAGGGATATCCTGGACGAAAACCTTCTCCAGAGTGCTCAGGACCTCAGACTGGGCCGAAGGTTCACCTTCCAACAAGACAATGACGCTAAGCACACACACTAAAATAACAAAGGAGTGGCTTCAGAACAACTCTGTGACTGTTCTTGAATGGCCCAGCCAGAGACCTGACTTAAACCCAATTGAGGATCTCTGGAGCGACCTGAAAATGGCTGTTCACCAACGTTCAGCATCCAACCTGACAGAACTGGAGAGGATCTGCAAGGAGGAATGCCAAGTGAAAAATGCCAAAAAGACTCATGGCTGTATTAGCTCAAAAGGGTTCTTTTACTAAATACTGAGCAAAGGGTCTGAATACTTATGGCTGTGTGATATTTCAGCTTTTCTTTTGTAATAAATCTGCAAAAATCGCAACAATTTCGTTTTTTTCTGTCAATATGGGGTGCTCTGTGTACATTAATGAGGACAAAAAATCAACTTAAATCATTTTAGCAAATGGCTTCAATATTACAAAGAGTGAAAAATTTAAGGGGGTCTGAATACTTTCCGTACGCACTGGACTGTATGTGCCCTTCAATGGGCTGGCGACCAGTTCAGTGTGTAACCTCTCGCCCGAAGATAGCTGTGATAGGCTCCAGCATGGTACGGAAAACAGATGGATGGATGGATGTTTTCTCTCAGCATTTCTCAGCATTGGAACTCATGAGATAGGAGCCTACCCCTGCTGACTTCGGGCAACAGGCTGGGTAAACCCGTGACTGGCCAATTTCGAGGCAAATATAGACAAACAGCCATTCACTCTCACATTCGTTATTACGGACAATTTAGAGGCTTTAATCAATTTAACATGCATGATTTTACAATGTGGGATGAAGTTGGAGTAACGCAAGCATGGGGAGAACAAACCCCACACAGGAAATAAGCTGGAAGAGTAAATGCTGCTTGTCTGTCAATACAAAGTTAGTTTGTGAGTGTGTGTAAAGGTGTGTGTGTGTGTGTCTGTGTGTGCATGCATGCGTGTGTGTGTGTGCGTGTGTATGTGTGAGTGTGTGTGTTTGTTTGCACGCGTGTGTACCTCCCAGACTCAATTATATTCTGTCTGTAGTCATAAGGATTAAAACTTTTCTTTGCCTTCAAAAAATGAGAGTCCAATTCATTTGCTGGAAAACTGACAATAAAAACAAAATTGGTTTTCTTCGGTTGAGGCGATAATATAAAAATAAACTCTCGTCCCTGGATTACATTTACTGCTTCAGAAAGGCTTGATCTGTTTTCTTTCATTTTTTTTTTTTTTGTATTTCCTCGAGACTGTGATGACTTCACATGAATGTCCAGGAGATTAAAGAAAGGTGTCATCTTTATGACAGTCAACATATTTGAGAGGAGCTTATTACCAAGCAGACACGACGAGTTAAGTCCAGTGAAGACTGAAAGGAAAGCTATCATGTACATGTCAAAAGCACAGTCCAAGTCACTGTTACAAGGGAACAACTGTGTCTTCTTTACACACCTCCTCTAAATGACTTCTTTCCTATCAGGATTACTGGAAAAGCACACGGATAAAAGATGATTGGAGGCACAAAATCCCTTCGAAAAAGGGAAGGGAAACTTTGTCCCCCCTGCTGAGTGAGGAAATGGGTTGTGTGGGTCGGACCGAGTTTGCACAACAATTTGGAAAAGCAGCGGAGCCTGTAAGATCAAACACCATCCATATGCAGCGCTTGTTCTCATTAGGGATGCGGGTCAGCTGGAGCCCCATCCTAGCTGACTTTGTGGGCGAGGCAGAGTCGACCCAGAACTGGTCACCAGTGAATCACAGGGTACATATGGACAAACAAATTATCCAATTAACCTAATAAGGATGTTTTGGAATGTAGGAACTGGGAAGAAGCCAGATTGCCTGGAGAAAACCCCCACAAGCACAGCGACAACTCCACGGAAGGCGACAACCGCCCCCCCACCCCCTCGCATGTGTCTCTGCCTCTTGAACAAACAAATATGTTTCAAAACTGGCTGCCCAAGCCTCTTTCTCTGATATTACATTCATCTTTGCCTTCAGTCTGTTATAAAAGACCTAAAAAAAGCTTCACCAGAGTGAGGCGCTTCTAATGTCATCCATTTTCCCGTTAGTTTTGATAACCATAAATCTTTTGTATCGTGTCGGCAAAACACATCGCCGGATTGTCTGTTATAATATCATGCTGTTTCAAACAAGTGCAATACTGTCAATAAGGAGCCGCAGAGCACTGACGACAGCACAGTGGTGAAATGGTTCCCTTGAGGCAAAAAAGACTCTGGAGAGATGCCGCATGCTTATGATTCATAGTTAGACATTTGAAAAGCGGCCAAGGCAGGATGAACAATTGATAAAGGTCCTTCTCTGTAACCTGAGTGTTTCTGACTTCACTTAGCACATTTTCTTCATATTTTATGATACAACCGCTGGACCCTTCATTAGGTACATCTGCACAATCCAATGAGCTCAAATAAAAGTGCTGAATCAAAATAAATAATAATGCTCAGTTTTGATTCGGATTGTCAGAGAGGTATTGGATCTAAATAGATGGTGCAGGTGTACCTAATATTGTGGCAGGTGAGAGTATGTGCCAAAGATAAGATATTCTTTCGGTCCGTTTTTTTTTTTCTTTAATATATGAAGCACAAAGCTTCCATCCATCCATCCATCCATCCATTTTCTGAGCCGCTTCTCCTCACTAGGGTCGCAGGCGTGCTGGAGCCTATCCCAGCTATCATCGGGCAGGAGGCGGGGTACACCCTAAACTGGTTGCCAGCCAATCGCAGGGCACATACGCACAAACAACCATTCGCACGCACAGTCACACCTACGGGCAATTTAGAGTCTCCAATTGATGCATGTTTTTGGGATGTGGGAGGAAACCGGAGTGCCCGGAGAAAACCCACGCAGGCATGGGGAGAACATGCAAACTCTACACAGGCAGGGCTGGGGATTGAACCCGGGTCCTCAGAACTGTGAGGTTTTCTCAAGTTATAAGTGGGCTGAAATATCGACATTTGGGCAGGTCGTGCCAGACAAATAAAACAATACATGAAAGCTGTTGTTTTTGTTCGTCTAAATGTAAACACGGGTAGTACGTCGTTGTACCGACGACCTTCCCAAAATGGCCGCCACGTAGGCACAACAATTAGCCGGGCTGGCTTATCTAGTGTAATACCTATCCCCAGGAAGCCCAATAGGAGACGTTGTGTGAGGTCATGTGACTTTCTTGTGTCGTTTGGTAAACTAGACTTAATCGTCACAGGTGCTTAAACTGGATCGGCGCAAACAGCGCCCAATGCGGAAGTCGAAGTCTCGCGCACCAAATAGTTGATAAATAAGCAATAATTGATCAATAAAAGTAGTGAGCGCCATTTAGATCATTGAAACGGAGTAAAAGTACCGTTACTTCTTAACAGCTGAAGCGGCGGAAGTGTTTTTTCTGATGTCGTCAACTCCTGTGACTCCAAAGCAGGTCCTGAGCGCACAGGCAGAACCTCAGACCGATTTGCTTTCGCATATTAGTTCACTGCGGAGTAATATTCAGAAATGACATCTGTGTGTGGATGGTAGATTTGTAGAATGGATCTAGCTGCCAGTGTTCAAGGAGTACCCCCTCCCCCGGAAAAACGAATCGAATCAGTACGATTCACGTAAATGGCCTAGTGTTAGATATATTGTAGAAGTTATCATTTATTTGCTTAGCTTGCATTAGTATTATGGACAATGTTTAGAAAGAAAGATGTCTCGCCTTCAAGAAGATGACTCAGCAGGAATCATCTGAGAGAAGGACGTGGCCGGGACGTGGCAGGTGCCATGTTTTCAGGAGTTCAAAACGGCAAATTCCACAGAAAGGCGACTGATTTGCATGTATGCCCGTAGGTCTCGTCATGATGCATTTGTGGCGATATCAAGGATTTTGTAAAACCCGAGCCAACATTTTCTGATATTTATCATTTCTAAAGCATCTTTTTTTCACCACTGACTGTTTTCTGCTCCTTCGTCCGCCGTTTCCATTTGTGAGGCTTGTCGCTTTTTGCTGATTTTTAAGTCAGATGCGTGCCCCGTAAAGGCTTCTTTATACTCGCGCGGACGGTGACCGCGCTGACGTCACTGCGGCTGTCCCGCGTGAAGTTTGCCTTTATAGTCCAGCGCAACCCACATGCACTGTTTTGAAAATGTGCTGTAGTTCTCCTCCAAGTCGGGGGTGTCGCTACGGCTGGTATTGACTAGGACACCACAGGGTGGAGTTTGGCGGCGTTGGTGGTATGTGGAACGAAGGAGAACGCTGAGTACATCATCACAGCATGTGACTAAAATGGATCAATCACGAGAGATGATCTCCATGGCATTCTACGTGCAGCAACCATTTTTGCCGTGTCCGTGTCAAGTGCCGCACGGCCCAATGCGTCAGTCACGTGATACAATGCGGGCGCTGTCGGCCGCGCGAGCTCGGGAGTATAAAGAAGAGGCCTTAAGCTTCTACACTGCACTCGCGTCGCATAGATATCCGACTCACTGTGTAACAACATATGAAAGAGGGCTGGGTTTGATACGAAAAAAAATCGGAATTATACTGTTCATATTGACATGAAAAAATCAGATACATGTCACAATGGGAAAAACATCGGAATTGACCTGCAGTGTAAACATAGCCCTAGTGGTTAGCACCTCTACCTTACACTTTAGAGCTTCTTGGATTCTTTCTGGCATACAAATGTAAAAAACAAGTTAACCACCTTGTAACCGCAACAACACCAAGACAAGATGTCACATGATGGGGCTGAGGTTTTTTAGCAAATAAAACAGAATTGGTTGCAAATAAAACAAATCTGTGAAAGAGCAAATTTGTGAATGCTGAACATCAAGGGTGAATATGCCCTCATGCATTCTTTTTTAAACAAAGTTTTTCTTTTTTAAAAGAAGTTAGCCACCGTAAAACATAAGTTAAAAAAATAAAAAATAAAAGACATTTTCAACACACAAAAAACTCACAATTGCGATACCGCGAATCTTGGGATAGTGGTTTTTGGTGTTGATTCAATTTTGCACCTGAGGACAAATTTGACTAGCAACATGGTCAAAAATCAATTTACAATAAACCAACCGCATCACATCGAGTGATACCTTGTATTAAAGCCCTCAATGATGGCTTTTAGTTTATGTTATTACTTTGTTAATACGTCCACATATATAGTAATCAACAACATGACTGAATCTTTCTCTCTTTAGCACTAAAGTCACAAGACAAGTGCAGTGGAGGCAGTTTAAGGGACATTAATTGAACATGAATCTTTGCATATCAGGCGAGTTAAAAAAAGAAAAGTCAAAAAGAGAACGAGAGGCACCGGATATAAAACATTCTAGCAGAAATAACAGTACACTTCATCCCTGAGGGAAGCACTTCTTTGCATCTTTCACTGCACTTAAAAGCAGATTACCTTGGAGGGAGGAATGCCTCATAAATCTTTCCTCCTCTTCCTCCCATGGCATGTCCACGGGGACTCTTAAATCAATGTGGGTCATGGAGGTCAAGGACGATATATTTGTACTCTTGACCTGTTTGTTCACACATGGAGCAACACATGCGGCTCAGCAAGCTGAAGGCGCAACTTTTTATTTACGCTTCATGGAATCGTCTAATTACTCCGTACAAAAAGCGAAAGAAATAATTACAAATGAAACCAGGATTGGCTGATGACCAGTTCAGGGTGTACCCCGCCTCTCGCCCAAAGGCAGCTGGGATAGGCTCCAGCCCACATGCAAACCTATAGCGCTATAGAAAGTGGATGAATGGATGGGTAAAAATGAAGAGACTTCCGAATTTTATGACCTTTGAGGAGAATAAGCAATGAGGCTTGCAAGGCGACACCGACAGATAATGGCAAGCCATAAGTGGCATAGCCAAGCAATGGATATGCCACTTATAGACGATGTGACCCAATTTGTGGCCTGGTGCATCTTCCATATCCACTGTAGCTAACTTTACTGTATTTAAAGTATCTTGGTTCAGAGTCTCATGTGAACAGTTGCTAACCAAAACAGCAGCACTGACCGATGCACACGAAAGAGAACCATGTTGTCTCTTGCGCAGTATTAAAGAGGATCTTGTGGAGACAGCATCTTTAGCGACGACTTGCGTTCCTGTAGTCTCTGATCTTTCTCTCACTCTCTCTCTCTTTCTCTTTCTCAGATATTGCGGTATTGCTTCCATTCATCCATCCAGCTTCTATACCGCTTATTCTCACTAGGGTTGGCGGTGATTTGGAGCCTATCCCAGCTGACTTGGGACAAAAGACAGGATGCACCCTGGTCTGGTCGCCAACCAACTGCAGGGCACATAAAGACAAACAACTATTCACACTGAGGACAATTTAGAGTCTACAATAGAGCTAAATGGAGTAACCAGAAAAAGCATGCAAGCACACATAGAGAACATGCATACTCCAGCCGGATTCGAACGCTCAACCTCAGAACTGTAAAGCGAATGTGTTAACTACAAGTCCACATTGACACCAAGGTGTAGCAGTGTTGGAAAATAATGGTGGCCACATAAAATATTGACACTAGGCCCAATTTGTACAGTTTCCCTTCGTGGTGTACTCACGTTTGTTACCAGTGGTTTGGTTTAGAATTTAATGGCTGTGTCGAGTTATTTTGGGGGGCAGTAAATGCACACTATTATACAAGCTGTGGCACTTTTGTTTTAAACTCCAGTTTCACTTGACATGAAATGTAATGTGTCACAACTGTTGTTCAATATTATTTCAGTAATGCTTTGTATAAATAAAGGCTTCACCCCAATAAATAATACAATACAGTCATACACGTTTATTGAAAATAGCATTATTGACCATAACATTATTTAAAACACTAAATAAACTTAATAAATAAAAAATCATCTGTTCATCTACGAAATAACAAAAAAGTAGGTACACATAAAATGAACTATATAAAAGCAGTAGCAATACCAGTGAGCAATATGTTTATCATTATGGTTGTAATTTGCAACTGCACACTGATAGGTGTTTCTAATATTTCGGCCTTTTTCTTGAACCTAATTAGTTGATCAAACCCGCAATAACAGTAAGCATATTGTTGTACTGATAAATCTCTGATAATTCCAACAAAAACTGAGCAGGCAGAAAATCTCTTATATTGGCTCTAATTGGGTCTAATAAGAGTCCAAGGACTACTATTCATGAAACATACAGGAATTGTACATGATATCTTTTGTTTGAATCTTGTGCTTAGTTTAGATAGGACCTCTGGTTTAATAAATAAATCTCTGTTTGGTGCATGTCTGGCTGGTGGTCACTTTCATTTCCATCAGACTGCAATGTGCCACCGCATCTAAGCGGATGATGAACTCCACGACAGCCAAATGAAGACACGGCTGGACCCGTCTCGTATTGTTCACAGCGCTACTCTAATCTCAGCATTGCTCTTATTGAATAAAAAATGAGCTCACCGCACTCATTTCCTACAGAAAGGTGGCCGGCGCCTTGGACGGTGGGCCAGATAGCACATTAGATAGCGTGTAATTAAAAGTGCCCATCAGCATTACAAGCGCAGCTGGCATATTCATATTTAAACAGTAGATGGCGGGGGGAGAGCGGAAAATGTTCCCCGAGTGATGAATGGAGATGGAATGTGCAGACGGCCCTGCGACTTCTCTGATGTAATTAGGAGACATAAATACTGGCAGATCTACAAGTTTCGGATGTACAGCCGCCTACAAATACAAAAAAAAAAAAAAAAATCACATGACAGCCAACCTTTGGGGATGCCACACTTTATTCCACCACATGACAGCACACAAGAAATATTACTAGGATTTCCATTAGGCAATGTAGAAATGAATCTCATTACAGCCCTGAATGTAGGGGATAATGTTGACACAAATCACATTTTCTGCAAAAACAATTATGGGGGTTCCTAACCAACGGACTAGAGGCAGAAGGGAAGAAAATGATTACAGGCCAACATAAATATATATATATATATATATATATATATATATATATATATATATATATATTCTGTATTTTTTTTTAAATGCTCTAATAAATTACTTTAATGCAGACAACAATGTTACAAAAACACTATCAGCATATACTGTATAATATATATATAAACTTTTTCATGGGTGTATTTTTTCCCCAAAAAAATTTCCCACAAAAATGTAGGTCATCCAGGGGTTGTAGTGGTTATCACTTTTGTCTCACAGTCGAAAGGTTCTGGGTTCAAATTTTGGCTCTGAGCTTCCTGGATGAAGTTTGCATGTTGTCCCGTGTTCATTAGGTTTTTTTTTCTAGGTAGTCAGGCTTCATGACACATTCCAAAAACATGCATGTTAATTTAAGACTCGAAATTGTTCATAGGTGAAGTGGTGCACCCACAAAATATTCAATGGGGTGGCCAAGGTTTTGGCGATGCCCCTCGAGAACGAATGATCGACGTGGGGGTGCCCAACTGGGTGTTCGAGTTTCAGTCTAAGGTGGTTGCGGTCACCCCTGGCCACCTCCTGGCTCTGCCCCTGCATAGGTGTCACTGTGAATGTGACTGGTTGCCAAAACTTGGCCGGCAATTGACTCGATACCAGTCCAGAGTGTACCCTGCTTCTCGTCCCAAAGTAAGCTAGATGAGGACAAGTGATGAAAGTGAAATGGAGGAATGGATTTTTTTCCCCCCAAAATAGTTTCTATAGCTGCGACACGATGGAAGACTGGTTAGCACATCTGCCTTACAATTCTGAGGTCCTGAGTTCAAATCTGGCCTCGCCTGTGTGGAGTTTGCATGTGCTCCCCGGGCCTGAGTGGGTTTTCTTTGGGAACTCCAGTTTCCTCCCACATTCCCAAAACACGCATGGTAGGTTAATTGAAGACTGCCTGTAGGTGCGAATATGTATGCGAATGGTTGTTTGTTTATATGTGTAGATAGATGGATATTTTCGATGGCCTCTCTTGCCCTGCTGGAACTGTGAAATGAAGCACATGCAGTGTCAGGCTTACAATCATGCATACATGCATTAGAGCTACAGTAGGTAAACAAGGCAGTAGTAAACAAGGCCTTAGGGATAGGGTGAGAAGCTCGGTCATCCGGGAGGATCTCAGAGTAGACCAGCTGCTCCTCCACATCGAGAAGAGCCAGATGAGGTGGCTGGGGCATCTGATTCGGATGCCTCCCGGACGCCTCCCTGGTGAGGTGTTCTGGGCACGTCCCACCGGGAGGAGACCCCGGGGACGACACAGGACATGCTGGAGAGACTACGTTTTTCGGCTGGCCTGTGAACACCTCGGGATCCCCCCAGAAGAGCTGGATGAAGTGGCTGGGGAGAGGGCAGTCTGGGCGTACCTGCTTAAGCTACTGCCCCCGCGACCCGACCTCGGATAAGCGGTAGAAAATGGATGGATGGATGGATGGATAGGTAAACATACCTGAGAGGCGCATGAATATTTCAATAGGCATTGCAATGCGGTGCTTATTGTCATGCTTACAGGCAAGTGGTTGGATAGAAAAGAACATTGTGATGCAACAGGTGTTTATGGAAAATTCCTTGCAGATTGAGTCTCATACTGTTGGGTATACACGTTTTAGTGAGGATAATGATGGATGAATGGATGGATAGGTTGGCAAAACATCCTTTTACATTGTATTTAGAGGTGACATTTTGCATCCAATGTTATACAAGTAGAAACAGATGACACACAAATAAATCCATTTGCATGGCAGGGGTGGGATAATATATTTGTATCATCACGTATCACATCAGGGTACGCAGTCAATACACTGGCATTATATATCGATACTGCCGCCATCCGATGGAACGCATTATCCCCCACCAATTAAAAAAAAAATTCCATTAGGTCAAAGGCGTTCATGGGTCGTCAAAGGTCAAGGCCAAGTCGATATCTAGACTTAAACCCAAGAGAGCATACATTTTACCTGCTAAGGAGGAGACTGCAGAGGTAACCCTGACAAAAATTGAAAGCCTGGACATGCGTCACAAAAGAAGAATGCAAGTTTGGTGATTTGCAACTAAATATTACAGGAGACATATTATGACGACAATATAAATGTTCTTAAAGATCACTCATATTCTTTTGACAAAAACAGCAAAGGATAAAGAATTACAGCAAACCTAAGATCTATCCATCCATCCATCCATTTTCTGAGCCGCTTCTCCTCACTAGGGTCGCGGGCGTGCTGGAGCCTATCCCAGCTGTCATCGGGCAGGAGGCGGGGTACACCCCGAACTGGTTGCCAGCCAATCGCAGAGCACACATAAACAAACAACCATTTGCACTCTCATTCACAGAATTTAGAGTTGTCAATTAACCTAGCATGCATGTTTTTGGGATGTGGGAGGAAACCGGAGTGCCCGGAAAAAACCCACGCAGACACGGGGAGAACATGCAAACTCCACACAGGCGGGGCCGGGGATTGAACCCGGGTGCAGATGCCTGCAGAGGGAGGTGTTGACTGTGTCAGCGATTTCTTTTTCAACTTTAAGCTTCATAGAGGACAATTGCATTCCTGAGACTAAATGCTTATCTGTAAATCCCCCCTGCAGTTTACAGGACAATATGGGTAAACAATGAAGGAAGCCATAAACGAAGGCTGCTGGTGTAACATCAAAGGTTACGATCGCCATCTGGTGCGTCACTTTGGATTTCGGTTGATTCAATGACAAGAGGGCCCCCTGAGGGACAAGAGGAAGAGGAAGTAGTTCAATTCAAACCTCAGTGCACCAATCAGGCTTAAGGGCGGTACATACGAGTACGCCCACAGGTGCGAGACTTTTGTTGTCCGAAATTTTCGGGCTGGGCTCATAGCGAATCTGACCATGAAAAGAGCTGTTAAGACACAAAGGCTTGTTCAATAAACCCGATTTAGCCCAACCGCCTGTGTCTCGGAGTATTCTTTGCTTCCACTCGACATGAACGCTTTCTCAGACTCCGGAAATACACCTCACATCAATTCAACCATCTTTTTGTGATGTTATTAGAAACCTATGGAGACTCTAAGAGTCTCTCTTTGTCCAGACTGCAAGTGAAGTGCACTTGTGCAAAGCCACCACTGGATAATTTAACTGTATATTTCCACCATAAAATGAGCACCCATAAATATTGGATTGAACGTTCACTTGTGTAGCACCACTTCATCACTAGGGTTGAGCATCGAGAATCGATTGGAACCGGGACTAACATTCCGGTTCTCCCGGGATCGTTCAAATAAAAAAAATAAAAAATCGGTTCCCGGTTTAGATGCATACAGTCCGCCGACCCCAATAAGAAAGTGGCGAAAACCAATGAAGAAGTACGCGCACGGAGCGGTGCTTGTGCCCAGCGGCAGCGGTGACCATAAGTGTTAACTATGTTAAAATAAATGACCAGTCACCATGATCCGTGAGGTTTTATCGCCAAACAAACATTTCGACAACTTATCTGAAAATTCAAGTATGTGCCAGTTATCAGAAGGAAACGCCGGTAACACAATTGAATCTAATTTTGATCTATGCTAATACTGTAGCTCCGCTTACCTTTTGGCTTTGACACGAAATGATGCCTCTGTGTAATTCCGTGGGTGGACTCTGGCTATCACTTGGCCATGGCGGATCATCACCTATCCTAGCTGAACATGTTGTGGCTGCAAAAATCTGGTGGGGTGGTTATTATGTAAATTAGTGTGCGTAACAGCTCGCTCATAGACATATTTTCAGAGATAGACATATAAAAAAAGTTTGACTCAGTTGTGTAATTTCACACTTGATAGGTAGGGAGGTAGGCACCCCACAGACCCAACCACGCCTAGCCAGGCAATTAAGAAGTATGTTTTCAGTAATACCTCAGTTTGAATGAATGTATTTGTGCTAATTCATGAGAGGAAACTGTCCTCAGGAGAGAAGGCTACCTGCTGTGTTATACTGAGCGACTGTCAAGTCAAAAATCAATGTTTGTCAAAGCAAGGCAGATGACTGGAATATTTCATCAGATCAATCATCAGATCAGTTATTCACAACATATTGCCAGCCACTTCCTGATCCAAGTCCGGGTAATATTGCGAAGCATATACCGCTGGCAGCTTTTAAATATTGCAGAGTGAGCAGCGGAACACTGTACAGAGTGAAGGTAGTGTTCTGGAAGTGAAGAAACATGCCTTATGGGAAAAGGGAATTAGATCATCGAGCGGTAAGTCAAAGCCAGCGTGGCCGGGCGTCCAAACAGAAGCACAGTCCAGTGAGTTCTTATCACATTCGGGAACCATTTGGTTTAAAACTAACGTCAACGCTTTCGAACGCTACTGCTAAATATGGCAAATGTGTGTCTCTTTGTCCATGACTCCCCCCAAACACCGTCCCTACTTCATGTATTATAAATGTTAATATGTTAATAATGTGCCTGTGAAAGAAACTAATACACTGCATTGTCGGTGAGTAACCTCGATTGAAATGATCATTATTATAATCCAAATCATTTTTCACCATGACTCTACTGCATTCGTGTTGGCACAATTGAACTTAGCTACGCTGGATGGAACTAACATTATTTCGTAGGATTTGAAAAAGAAAAGTAGTAAACTGGGGTTTTGGTATGTGTTGCAGATATTTGTAATTCCGTTTTTCCTAGTCAAAAACAGCATTTCAGATATCCGCAACAAAATTCTTCCTATACACAATTGTCATTTCAGATATTTGCAAAGTCATTTGACCTAAGACAAATAACGTCACTTTTGCCATTCCTATCCAATGCGGGGTTTGTAATTACAGATATCTCCAAATAAGTTGCAGATATCCACTATGTGAATTATGGATATGTGCAACTCAATTGTACATATCTGTAACTCCAGTTTGAGAGATCTACAATCGATTCATATTATTCATAATTCCAGTTCAAGATATTTTTAATTAATCTAAATTCAAGATACAGTAGCTACATGACCCTTTGCAGATATCTTAAAATAAGTTTTAACGAAATGACGTTGTACTATATCTCTAACTGGAATTGTGGATAGTTGAAATAACGTAGATATATCAAACGAGAGTCACAGTTAACTACAATTCAATCACAAATATCCATAATTCACAAGCGGATATCTGCAACTGAGTTGTAGACATCTTTAATGAGCAGCTCCATACATATGAATGACAATAGTGACATCATTTGTCCTAGGCAAAATGATGTTGCAGATCTCTGTATTTCAGTTTTGACAAGAAAAAAACTGCATTAAAGAAATGTCTATCTGACATTTCGACGAGTCCCGTGTGGTGTTTGCATGTTCTCCCTGGACCTGTGTGGGTTTCTTCTGGGTACTTTTTTTGTGTATATTGGCCCTGCGATTGGCTGGTGACGAGTACAAGGCGTACCAAAGTAACCTAGGGTAGGCTCCATCTCATCTGCGACCCTAATGAGGACAAGCACTATAGAAAACGGATGGCAAGAATATTTATTGTCTTTTTTTTTTTTTTTTTAAATAATGAATTTTATAAAAAGCGAAATTACAATTGTAGAGGATAACAATGTAATTCAGATTTTCCAGTCCAAATGAAGTAGATGAATGCGAGATTGTAGGTGCTCTACCTAAAGGGGAAATTGGACCCCCAAAATGTTTTAAATATTTTATTATTACAGAAAATAGTAGGTAAAACTTTCCTTCTAAATGCTGTTAAAATAAAAACATGAATCGTTAAATACATGTGCTGTATATTTAGTTTCTCTTTTTCAGATTAGAATGAAAGGACTCAGCATTAAGTCATTCACTTGGGCACTTAAAAGGAACACTCATAGTGACTCACTATAAATTATAGTAGTAGTTTAATATAAATATACAGAAACCTATAGTGATGGATGTGTAAACTGAATGTGTTTACTGTATCATAGACAGGTCATTTTCTCAAAGCAGCCAATAAACAGCAGCTTGACAGCTGTCTCCTGCAGAGAGGAAGAAATCAGACGATGAAATATTTAACCACGCTGACGAGCGAAACAGCTGGGGCACACATGTACAGACAATGCTACCCACGCGTGCACCTTCTCCAGCAAATAAACTATTAATCAAGTAAGATAATGTGATGATAATGTGGTGAATCTCTCTTCTGGAATAATAAAATTAATAAAACTGACCTTGCATGGGTTATAAATATTTAAATTCTGAATTAATATAATTGAAAACAATTGAGCATGTAATAAATATTTTACTTTTTTAAATGTACAAAGTTTTTGGAAAAAATATATAATTGCTGTGCATTTTTGGCTGTTAATATTTTTGAGGAAGATTTTAATATCGCACCCAGACACAAATAATGTTAGATTTTAAAACATATACAGTTACTAAAACATGACATTATATGAAGATTAGTGGGTAAATAAAAAGGTATATTAATTTGAATTTATTCTATTTTGAGCGTTTTCCCTTTTGGGATTCAAACAATAAATTATAAAAAATAAAATAAAAAAAAATTCTAAACCAGAAAAAAAGTTTCAAAGGTGAATGAATATACAATAAAAAAAAATCTCTTATGAAAAGTGTTTAAAAATGTGAAGAAGTGAACAGTATTTTTACATGCACACAACATTTGTTTTAAAAAAAAAAGACCTGTGAAACCAAGTGAAAGATGACAAAAAGGATGAAGATGCAAAATAATACACCATATGTACACACATTATCATAAGAGTCCCCATGGAGTGTACATGGAGGGACACAATTAATTAATAATGCAAAACGTAGGACAGAAACGAAGCTCCAATGTAACAAATGAAGTTTAAAGAAGTGATTATTCAAGCAAAATAGCAAACATTCCATGTGCTTGCTGAACTTGTATGATCTCTGGGTGACATGTTCCTATACAACAAAAACCTTAAAAAGTTTTGTCATGAAAATGATTTGGGGTTAATCAGAGGCTCTTTCAGTTGTGGCAGGTGTGTGCTGACTCCAATTTAACATGAGTTTGAATGTGATATGTTCATTCTGAACACAGCCACATCCTAGTTATAAAAGGTTGTGCACACTTGTCCAAGCAAATTATCTGTTTTTTATTTTAATTTTCCTTCCTCAATATATATATATATATATATATATATATATATATATATATAATATATATATATATAATATATATATATATATATATATTTTTTTTTTTTAATCAAATGAGTTGTACAGTTTATATGTAGGTCACAGAATGGCTGTATCCAAATTACTCCTTTTTCCCAACCTGTTTTTTTTTTTTTTTTTTTTTCTGATGTCGTCACCTCTTGTAAGTGCTGACACATACACCGACCCCCTGACGGAGGTCACAGTATGAAGAGCCCAGAAAAACCACATCGTCTGCAATGATTTCATGTGTGAACCCAGTGCCTCCCAAACACACTCTCCAAGCACTACCTGATTGCACCTTGAGATCCTGTGAATATCTCAAACAGAACGCGTGCCAAGGGGCCCATTGGCAACGTCTTTGATGTTCTGTCGAGAACGGGAAGTCAGCTTTTGCTGAAGCTATATATACTCACATATAAGCATTTATAAAGCTCCCCAAGTAATTATCCCGGTTTGAACTGTGCTAACTGAAATGTTGTGATTAGAAGGGGCCAGCTCTCACATGCTCACTGGCAGAAATATGAAGGTCAAAAGAAGAGTAGTTTGTAGAAACACGTATGTGGTCGGTTTATTGGATTGCCCTTGTGGTTTGAGATGTTTCGTCGAGGGAGGGGGTGTAAAAACCAACGTTGGAAAGGGAGCACGAATCGAATCTCCTGGTGAAAGATGTTCAAAAAACGCTGGCCGAGGTGGTTTTAGTTTGAGCTTTTTGGGGATTAAAATGATCAGGCCACATTTGAGGGGAAAGAAACAGGGCAGCTCTAAAGTCATCATATAAAAAGGGTAGTATATACACACAGGCCCATTGTTTTGTGTTGTTGCTTCAATTCAGTGGACATTGTGCTGCTCCTTCTGGTGTATGCGCCTTGGCCACTGGGGGCAGTATGATAGAGACATGGATATACAAGGAACTGGTCAAAACTCCTCAGTAGGCCGCAGTAATAATAGTTGTTCTTCGCAGAGAAAAAAGAATATATGCCGGTGAATATTGTTATATTTTCTGTCTACATGTGTTGCGCCACCATTTGTGTTCAAACATCCGTTGCGTAAAGGGTTATAACACCGATGCTATTCATTAGCCTGTACATGGCTTTTTGCATTCTTTGTTAGCATTCAACTAAACTGATGTTCCGAATGCAAAGCTATGCGTTTGTTCTAAATACCTAACATGTTTGTTTGTTTGCTTGTTTAATGTTTAATTTGACAATAAACTTTGAATGGGAATGGCAATCAACACTTTGAAGCCTCTTTTTTGGAATAATTGTTCACTATCTGCCCAGATGCTGCTTGTGAACTGTGATGTTGCCACCATACAGCGTCCGAACGACGGGTCACTTCTTTAAAAACTGGATATCTCAAGACATCACTGTAACCTACCACACCTAAATAATCCTGCAAAATTTATTTGACATTATTTTGACTACTGTCGGTGTGGTTTGCAGAGGTGTACAATTTATGTAAAGGGCATTTGCATTGTACTGTATTATCTTTGAATAATCACATTTTTGATACAGCTCTTGTAGTGATCGCTTTATATTCTTTTTTTGTGTTGCAATATCTTTGTGCCCTACTGTCACTTTGTGTATTTAGGGCTCTTATAGACTATTTGTACATGCAGAGAGCATGAAATGCATTTCCGTAGGTGTCTGTAAATAATACAAGGCCGTACACATGCTATTTTGTGCCCCTATGCCTGCTAATCGCTCACACATGTGGTTGTGCTATAATTACCCACAAGATTAATGTGGTAGCTGCATGCAGTTAGGTTCGATTTATAGGTGCATGATCACTCTTTTGGTTGGAAACCCCAAGTGTTGCATTTGCAATACTTTATTAGCCTGTGTGGCTTGAGAGCATGATTCAGACAAATATTTTATGAATGAAATGTTCTATATTTTAAACGGGTAAACAGTGTGGATCATTCCTGTTTTTGTACTTATTTTTCTACTTGATAATATGACTTCCGAGCATTAATTTTTAAACCCACCACAGTAACTTATGCACTCACCATCTCGATTGGTCAAGACCAGAACTTAACCCTTAAGAGGGATATTAAGTGCCAGTGAGGTTTTGTTAATATTTTGAAACCCATGTTTGACTGTGTTGAATGATGTCATGTTTGGCATAAGATATTTATTTTTAATAATCAGCATTCCCTAAATTAATCTAAAATAGCAAATCACCACAGAATAACAATGCATGTGTTCCTAATGACAACAGAATGTCCTCCCTTTTGATCCCACATTCATCTTAACTCAAAATTTCGGTTTTCAATTGTATACTTTTATATTCATCCCAACAGACAGCGCAATGTTTTTCTCATTCAAATGATGCAGGAAAACTTCACACCTTTGAGTGTTTTCTGCAAAGGTGCTTTTAAGGTGAGTTTTCACGATGAACCTTAAATGCAGCAGGTTGCAAAAAAGATACAGAGACACAGACACGCATAGTAGTTGAAGCCCCCTTAGAAATCTAATTGGTCGCCGCATGGATCAAACAACTGCAGTGAATTTTACCATTCAGTCCTTGTTAGAGATCAAGCACATTGTGCAAAAAGTACTGAAACATCGAACTGTTGAACATTCAAGAGTTTAGAATGTCAAATTATATTCACCCGTAAAGGTTATAGCGGATTTCGGTTGGTCCTGAAATTTCACTCGAAAGCCCAATATCTTCTATCTTTTTGTGAGTAGTGCATGTGTAAGTGTTGCTTGATGTTGGATAACGGCTTGCGTGTAAAAAGAAAGAGAGAGAGAGAACATCCATACTTAAGTGCAGTTATGACTTCATAAGAATCTCCCCTTTAGGAAACCACATTCAATAATAAAGGGTTAAATTCCCCAAAATATAATTCCCATTTGATAAGTGTATTTCAGGCATTTCATTTTGAGAGTAAAATATTATTGAAAAGTGTGACGCCATTCCGATTAAGCCGTGACGTCATGGTCAGAAGTTACTGTGGCTCATTAGAAGCGGAAGAAGCAGCTAAATCACTAACTCGTTTGTTGGATGCCCGTTTCCAGCATTCTGTAATTGCCGTGAACTCTGGCTAATGATGGAGTGAAAGCAATTATTAAAAAGGAGTTAGATGAGGCAGTTGAGATGATTCGAGCATCTGGTGAGGATATTGCGGGCACACAAGGAACAACTTTAAACACATCTTAGTTGGTGCAGATGCACATTGGTGATACGAAGAGGAAGGATGTGACACATAGCTTGGAAACAGGATTGGAGGTGGATGGAACACTGGGAGACGGTGATACTGAGATAGCCATCAGCGATCAGAAGGGGACAAAAACAGCCAGTGAAAATCAATAGGGCTCCTGTGGTGACACAGGAAGTTCATTTCACGTCCCGAGAAAGTGAAAATAAATACATCTTTTAAATTTGACACCAAACAGAGAAGAGTGTTGCTTAAAAAACTGCCAAATTTGAATGATTAAAAAAACATGGTAATACGGATAAACATGAAGATAAGACTCAAAAGAAACTGACTAATTTGATGATCTTTGACCCTGGCTACCGTATCCAACATGCATTCACTATCGTTTAAAATCAATAGGGTTCTTGCTTTGTCACACTTAGCAACAGCTCAGTTTGAAGAGGACTGGTTAGAATCAGTAATGAGGAGCATTGAAGCTATCGTAGCCATTTCATCTGGAATGGCATTCAAAAATCAATGGGATTCTTGCTTTGACAGCAACAGGTGTTGGTAGCTTAAAGAAGATGACCCAAAAAGAGCTGACAAGGAAAATTAAATGTTGGCTGTATTTTAAAATGAACAGAGTTCGGGATCAAACACGACATGAAAAATCAATACGTCAGTCAGACATATTCAGGATGATACACAAAAAAGTTACAAGGAACATGATTTTTTTCCCTCTTGTTTTTTTAAATAAGACAAATATAACATATGACATAATTCATTAGAATATAAAGAATTAAACAGTTTTTGTCACATTTTTTGCTTCAATTCAATGGACATTGTGCTGTTCTTTCTGGTGTACACGCATTGACCACCTGGGGGCAGTATAATATAGGCATACGGCTATACATGATGGAGACGGTCATAATTGCTCAGTAAGCCGTAGAAATAGGAGTTGTTCTTTGCGGAGGATAAAGACTGCATGCTTGTAAGTGTTGTCAGTCTACATGTCTTGCTTGACTGTTTGTGTAAAAATGCCCGTGGTTTAAAAGCTGACAACACTGAGACACGGATGCTATTCATTAGCCCAACTATAGCGTTTTGCATTGTGTGTTAGAATTAATCTAAGTAGACATTTCTAAGCTATGAGGATGTTGGTAATACTCAACATGTATTTCTCGTTGTTTTTATGTTTAGTTTGAGTGTAAAAGTCATCGGGGAGTGACATTAAACAGCTTGAAGCCTCTTTTTGGAAGGATTATTCACTATCTGACAAACTGCTGCTATTTGTGAAGTGAGCTCAGTTCACTGCCACCATACAGTATCTCTAATTTGAGGTCCTTAAGTGGGACACCTGTGACCAAAAGCATCAACCCTGGCTTGGGTTTTCCTTGTACATAGTTGACGATAATCGCAGAAAATTGAACAAGATAAACAGGAGATCACGGATAAAGAACATGAACCGACTCAAAAGATGGTGTCGCCGTGTGCAAAACCATCACATACACAATGTTAAAAATAAAACTAACTGGCTGTTTTCCTCCCTTATTAGCAACTCCGCCTTGAAGTCATGCGGGACGCAGCAGTCGAGGTGACGATGAGGACATACTGTCTCTCATTAGTTTACTGGCCTAATGAGGCAGGACAGAGCTCATAATAATAATAATAATAATAATAATAATAAACAGTTATTTAAAAAAAAGTATTTGTTGTGAAAGTGGGACGCTAACTAGCGTCCCACAAGACGTCCTCGCTGTTTTCATCTCAGTAACGCCTTATCTTTATTTAGCCAATGAGCGAGCAGCAAAGGGAATGATAATACAGCAGAGTTCCGCATATTGGTGAACTTTATTTATTTTTAAATCAGCCCCTTTATCATCTTCTACACACCGACATCATTACGGAGATGTATTTTCTCGGGAAGAGAGTTAGACAAGCAAAAGAGAATTGAAAGCAGGAGGGGGAAATAGAGGAAAGCTCTCCTCCACCTATTCATTAATCACAAATCAGTTTATTTCTCTCTGGAGAGCTGATCACTCAGTGGGATGAAGAATGGGGGCTCTCTCGCGCCCCTAAACCTCTTTTTATCTCCTTTCTGTGCTATATGCTTCCTCCCCCCTCCTCTTCCTCGTGGGAATCCTCCACTCAAAATCCCAAACCAATAAAGCAACAAAAAAAAGTATCTCCTCCCTAGATCACAATTTTAATACAAATCACAGCTTAGATGGTCACAAGTGGCAGAGCAATCTCTCTCTTCCAAGCACGCACACGCATATATATGCACTGCAGTCGCTTTGCACTGGTAGTGAGCCTGAATAAGCAGCGGGATTGTTCGTGTTGAATAACGAGGAAAGAATGCAGTGAGAGAGGCAGCTGTCGCACCCACAGGAAACTCTGGGAGGAAGCAGACGTTTTGAAGAAAGAATCATTTTATTCCAAAAGGAACGTAATGCTTGATGTTGTTGCTTTTGTGCCGCAACATAGCCAACGATTCTTCATGTGCACATACACTATCCTATGATTTCATGCACGCCTTACATCCTCAATTGTATTTTGCAATGCTCAAAGCCATGGGCCATGCATATACACACACACCGTGGAGACAAAAAGTCTACACAACCCAGTTCAAAGGGCAGGTTTTCTTTGTATATAATCATTTAAAAAATGTTTTTCCTCAAATAATGAGACCTGCAACCTGTAAAACTCAACTGAAAAGAACATTTGAATTTTTTTCAAGAGGGGGAGCATAAACAAACTGGATTGGTTGCAAAAGTGTGCAGAACCCCTTATAAGTGGGGACGGGGCTGTGTTCAGCTTTAGCCAATCTCATTCAAACTCATGTTAAATGGGAGTCATTACACACCAGCCAACATTTAAAGTACCTCTGGCTAACGCCAAATAAATATCAGATGTTCTAGTAGGCTTTCCCTGACATTTTTTCCCTTTCTAGCAGAAGGACGACAAGCCAATGGCAAGAAGAAGCTGGCACTGACTGCAATTTTGAACTGTTCATAATTCCCTCTAAGTCAATTAAGGTCCTGCTTCCAGCTGAAGAAAAATAGCCCCAAAGCATGATGCTGCCACCACCAAGCTGTACGTATGGTGACCTTTGGTGATGAACAGTGATATTTGTGCTAACCAAACATACTTTTGGGAATTCTGGCCCAAATGTTCAATCTTGGTTTCAAAATATTGCAAAAACTACTCGAAACCTTCCAAACATATGTAGAAAAATGTGTTATGGTCCAATGAAACCAAGGTTGAAGTTTTGGATTATAATTACAAAAGAGTATGTTTAGTTAACCCAACAATGCTTAATTCTATTTAAAGGGCTCCACAAAGGGTTGAATCAACAATAGGTTTGCTATTGAAGTTATAGTTTGTAGTCATGCAAAACTCCAATAAACATTTTATTAAAGTATTACCTCTCTAGAGCTTGATCTTTATTATCTTGCTTTTGGATCAGATTCTGAGGGTCTACCTACTTTTGTGGCCTGGGAAGAGACACAAGCCGAATGGTACTTGAAACATTCATCTTATCGTCAATGTTTATCTGACCATCACAACACTGATAAGCATCAAGTGAGGCGTGCCGCCTATGTAGTTCTTATGGCTTTTTTTGTTATTTTTTTAATGGGATTATCACAGAGGAGCACAGAATAATAATCATAAAAAAGAATCTTGGTTAGAGGAAACAAGACCTCACATAAAACCAATACTGAGACACTTTGCACAATGTGGCCAACATTGCCTTGATTAACTGTGTGAGACCCCAATCGATAAATCTCAGGCCCGGGATGAATTTTTATGGCATCAATCTGCTGCTTTTTATGTCCAGAGTCTCCCAAATTAGACATAATGCTCAATTATGGCCTTGTTGGCGGGTGACTGCAGGATCAGCGAGATAATGGGCCGCCACTGTGAAACGTGTCGCTACATCCGAGCTAGGGCTGCTTGTTCACCAAGTCTGATGTCATCCAGAAACACTTTCATATTTAATTGGGGAGGCACCGAATTATAAAAGCCTCAAGGAGAAGGGATGAAAGAGAAAAATGTGGCCTTTTATAGTCGGCAAAATGATGATAAAAGCGTATTATCTTTGAAAAGAGGCACCCAGTCGTGGTGCTGATGTTGGAGAAAAGGGCTCCGACACAAGGCCGTTAAACACTTCTTTTTTTTTTTCTGTCGAGAAGAACCAACATCACCACGTCAAACGCAGACCGATTGTGTTCTGATAGAATAAAAACAGCGTCCTCCTCCCGGGGAGGGATGACAATCCTTTTTTCTGTGCAGGTTTACTGGACTTGGAACTCCTCCCTGTACAAGCTGCTAGCTACTCGAGACAAAAGCAGAACACTGACCCCCAGTGGATTCCACTGGATAATACAACGTGAGAAAATGCAGCCACTCAACAACTTTCCATACGGTTTGCCTCAGGGTGAAGGGGAGCCTATCTCTGCTAACTTTGGGCGAAAGGTAGGGTACACCCAGGACTGTTCGCCAGCAGATCGTAGGGCACATCATGACAAACAACCTTTCACAATCACATCTATGAGCAATTTAGAGTCTTTAATAAGCCTAACATGCATGCTTTGAGAAATTCAAAATGCTAAGAAGCCAAATGCGTGAACTCTATTCCCGCTGCTGTTAGCTCCTTCTCCATTTTGATATGTGGTACCCACTGTATGCACAATCACTGTTAACACTTTTGTAGTTAAGAATGTTCCGAATCACAATGCACAAAGTCGAAGCCAGCAGCATTCAGCTCATTCTCCAGTTCCAAATATGGTACGCTTTAGTTTACAGGAGTTAATATCACAGCTGGCTTTTTTCCCCCACTTGTATGTTAGCTGAATATGTTAAAAACATAATGCATGAAGTCTAAGCCGGCGGCACGGTGGACGACTGGTTAGAGCGTCAGCCTCACAGTTCTGAGGACCCGGGTTCAATCCCCGGCCCCGCCTGTGTGGAGTTTGCATGTTCTCCCCGTGCCTGCGTGGGTTTTCTCCGGGCACTCCGGTTTCCTCCCACATCCCAAAAACATGCATTAATTGGAGACTCTAAATTGCCCGTAGGCATGACTGTGAGTGCGAATGGTTGTTTGTTTCTATGTGCCCTGCGATTGGCTGGCAACCAGTTCAGGGTGTACCCCGCCTCCTGCCCGATGACAGGTGGGATAGGCTCCAGCACGCCCGCGACCCTAGTGAGGAGAAGCGCTTAAGTACGTGGTGCGCATGGTATCCACAATTAATTGTTTTTCACCTCTAATGTGTGGCAGGTAATTTATATTTACACTGCTATGACAGTTAAGAATATTAAAATGTTCCACACTAAAAAATGCTGGGTCAATTTTGTAACTCAACTTGGTTTGGCATAGTTGGGTCATAGGTTTGGTCAATTTCAACCAACATCGGATCAATATTAGAGCAAATTATTAACCCATCTGTTGGGTAAGAGAACACAAAAACAAGATGCATTGATTTCGCAACCCAGCTATTGGTCTAAACTGACGGTACTGAGATGGATCAACTACAGGTACAGGTTACAGGTACACCACCATTGGTTTGGGAAAACGCGCCTTCTTGAAGTAGCCATTTTTGTTTGATTGCACTTATTTTATTCAGCTGCGACTTAGAGCCACCTGCTGACTGCTTCCGTTATGGTGAAGTGCAAGAGTCTAGTTACTCCAGCCTTTAATTTAAAAAAAGACAATGCATTTATTATTTGTGGAAAAGGTCAATGTGAATGGCTGGCATCCAATTCAGGGTGTACCCCGCTTCTCGCCCAAAGTCAGCTGGGTTCGGCTTAAGCACGCCCGCGACCCCAGTGAGGATAAGCAGTTCAAAAGATGGATGGTTGGATGTTAGTAATGCTAACTAGAAAATAATTTTCCTGAATAAACACTTTGGGCTGGTTATGTATGATGCAGCAAGATCAAAGTGGGGCCAACAAACAGTGGGTTGAATAATTTATTTGTTATTCTTATGTTTTAGACCACTTATTGTTTCACATTTGACCAATCCAACGGCAAGATCACATTTGGCCCAAAGGGAGGGTCGCTTTCAACCTATTTTGGGGTAGACAGCCCCACATCCAACACGCTTTGTCAAACCCCTAACCCAGACCTGCTTGTCTAAAATAACCACTCGTTGGGTTGGTCCAACTTTAGGAACGCATTGGGTTACCCATTAACCCATTTTGGGTTCTTTTTGACACAGCTGTTTTTAGAGTGTGCCAAAAACATTGCTAGTACAATAAATAAAGGTTCCAGATGGCAACAGTTCACCCTGGAATGGATTAATGGAATTTCCCATATAGTCATATTGAAGAAATGACATTTGCACCCCGGAACAGATTGTTTATAAACTTTATGGGTCCCACTATACATCACGCTTGAAAGAGTCTATGTTGAACTTGTCATTTCGATGTCATGTGAGCGGCTGAGTGGGTCTCCCATTAGATCTTTTATAACACATGGGGTGGGGGTGCTTCCTGAGCATCACATCTAATCCAAATAGTCACAGGAATGTCACTCAAGCTACTTCAAGCAGCCAACAAGTGTGGCGGGTTACAGTCACAACAGGGTTAAAATTGTGTAACCTCTGCCGCTAGACGCACCGCACGTACGCCCGGCGAGGGAAAGGTCACTAATGATTTTGTCCGTCAATAACTCTCACGCCGGCGTGTCACCGCAGCCTCCAGCGCGCCCGGTACAAGAGGCTAGCATCCACCGCAACATTACATCTAGGAGAGATACTATGACAGGAGGGATTACGTCCATTATAGCCTGGTGTAGAAAGCGGCACCGGTGGCCTTCTCCAGGGGAATAAGAAGCAACAGAAAAGCATGTGTAGCTTCTTGTCTCGTCAATCAATTTGCAGGAAAAAAAAAAAAAAAAGATTAAACTTGTGAGCCTCCGTTTATGTAAGGCTTCCGTAAAGGAATTTAAGAGAATCCCTAAATCGTCCAACCATTTTGTTTGGAATTACCGTAACAGGATCATAAAAAGCCTTGCACATTCCCCACCCTGATGAAGGGACTAGTTGGTGGTGAGCATTCATTTCCAGAGGTGTGCCTACATGTGGAATTTGCAGAATTACCAAATATCATCTCTGTGGAAATAAAGCAGGCTGCGCAATATCCACCCATTGCCCACAACAATAGGTACACCTGCAGAATATCCATCCATCCATCCTTTTTTTGAGCCGCTTCTCCTCACTAGGGTCGCGGGCGTGCTGGAGCCTATCCCAGCTATCATCGGGCAGTAGGCGGGGTACACCCTGAACTGGTTGCCAGCCAATCGGAGGGCACATATAAACAAACAACCATTCGCACTCACATTCACACCTACGGGGAATTTAGAGTTGTCAATTAACCTAGCATGCATGTTTTTGGGATGTGGGAGGAAACCGGAGTGCCCGGAGAAAACCCACGCAGGCACGGGGAGAACATGCAAACTCCACACAGGCGGGGCCGGGGATTGAACCCGGGTCCTCAGAACTGTGAGGCTGACGCGCTAACCAGTCGTCCACCGTGCCGCCATATATATATATATATATATATATATATATATATATATATATATATATATATATATATATATTATATGCCAAATGTATATCATGTATTATATATATATAAAATACACAAGTACAATACAAAATATTGTGAAATGAATGCCTCTCTGAAGCTGCCAAACAGAAGTTACCACTCCTATGAAAAAGCAACATATTTGATACAGATTAGCATTATCGCCACTTGCCCGTAATCCACAGTTGCAAATATCAACACTGTCATTTCAAAGCTCATTGATGTGTTCATGTGAGTGTTTCAACACCCACACTTTTTCTGGTGAAAGGCTTCAACATGCACCCACACTTTTCCAGCTGTTATCCCACAACGAGCAACGAGGGATACGCTGAGCCATCAATATCACCACCACTGCTGCATTTTCTGTATGTATTTGTAAAGTCTTAAAATAAACTCATAAATAAAAAGGTGCATAAAACAGCACCATAAATGCAACGCCAGCGCCGCGGCAAGCTACTTGCAAGATGGCGAGCGGATCGTCGACCACCTGCCAGAAGGCAGCACCGCGAGCTTATTGTACAGTAAACACAACAGAGTTGAGCCCGAAGGCTGAGCCATTCATCCGTGATAATGCTGAACCTTTAGTGTAATAACTATTCTGCAGGGCTGACACAATGCGTGACCTTTACTGCTTCCCTCCATCCATAGCAATGACAGCTTGTGCAGTGAGCACAAAAAGACCAAAAGGGGCTTTTGAGTCCTGAGAGAGAGTCCATTTTGTACCATGATCTGAAATAGAGGACATAGAAGGGGTTAAATACTTTGCTCACTGCCTGGTGGCTCAGTAATCTCCTGAGGTTCTAAATGCTTTGTGTACTGATGAGCCAGGAAAAAATGGTGGCGGGTTATTCCGGGACACCTCTGAAGCTAACCTTTCGAGACAAATAGGGACGAAATAACAATGACTGTGCAGTTTCGGTGGAGGAAGCCGTTGCTTTGTGAACATGCGCAGCATTTAAAGACTAAACCCCACCCAGCCTCCCCCCCGCCCCTTTGAAACCCACCAAATTTTGCCATACATATCTTATCGCTACTGCCAGCCACCTATAAGCAGCTGGGCGGCCTGATAAATAAATGTAAGCAAATGGCAGGTGAGGAGAGCAATGGAGAGACAAGGATGAGTGAAGGGCATTCAATAAGAGGGATAATGTCAAAATAAACAAAGAGGAAGGGAAAAGACCTGATAAGGAGAAACAAACGCTCGAAATAAGAAGTGCCTTGCGCATGCGTTTTCATGACCTGCACAGCAAAGTGAAATAAAAGGACTGAAAGTAAGATAAAACGGGCTCCAGCCTTACTGTGCTGATTTAAATGAAATAAAAGAAAATGCGAGGAGTTAAATAAAATAAAATTTAAAAAAATACTTGTTATGAGTAGTTTGGTACACACAATTAAACAGCACATGCAACTAGTTGCACAGTGTAAATATTGTGGTGCCTTGAGACACGAGTTTTCGTTCAACTCATTCTTTTGCTTTGACTTGCGAGCAAAAAAATGGAAATAGGAACTCTGTATGGCGACAATAAACGCAACTCAACTCACTTCAAAAGAAGCAGCAGAAAATGAACAAATCCTCAAAAACAGGCTTCAAGATGTTTATTGCCACTCACAGTTGAAGTTTATTGTCAAACTAAACATAAAACAAAAAGAATAACACGTTGTGTATTTCAAACAAACACATATGTTTGTCTTAGGAAAGTCTGTTTCGCTTAATGCGAAGAAACAATACAAAAGGAAATAGGAAGGCTAACGAATAGCTTTGGAGTCTTGGTGTTATAACCCCTTAAGCAATAGATATTTGAACATAAATGGTGGGGCAACACATGTAGACAGGCTATATAACAATACTCACACGCATTATTCTATCTTCTGCGAGAGACGACTAATAGTACTGCAGCTTACTGAACTGTTGTGACCGTCTTCTATGTGTATCGAACATGTATGCATAATTCTGCTCCCACGTGGCCAGGGCGCATACACAGAAGGAGCGGCAGAGTCGCACTCAATTATGTTGCACTAACTGTTTATTTCTTTACATTCTAATTAATTATGATTTTACTATGTTTTTATAACGTTCAATCTTATGAAGTGCTATTTTCCTTATTAAAAACAATGTAAAAATGTTTGTTGGTATTTTTGGCGAGAGGTTGAAACAAATTAATTGCATTTCTATTCATTTCAATCTTTTGTGTTACCGGCGTGGACATGGAAACACTGCACACATGCATCACTGTATTAAAGTATAAAATAGATGCAAACAGAAATGTAGCAGTAAAATAGAAATGCAATGCAACATTTATTATAATTGTGAAGGTATAATAAAACATATGACTAAATAAATATAAACGTTAGAGTATAACATTAAGAATTAATTATATAATATGTTAAATGCCGTGAAATATAATGCAATAATAAATAAATCATGATAACAGTCAAGGGTGATATAAATATGAATAAAGCATGCTATGTACATTTGTAAAGCATTCAGCAGAGAACAGGAACCAAAGAGTTCCAGTAGCACCACAACCTCCTCTAGCGGCCAAAATCTGCATCTGCAACACAAGTCAGCACCATGCTACTGGACAGCACCCATCCCGCATCCTTTTTGTGCATTTCATTTTGTGTCATAATTAATGTAGTAATTTAGTTGCGATCCTGCAAGAAAAACCTTCACGCAACCCTGCCGATCTGTGCGGATTAACGACTGGTTATAACCACACAACCATCACAACGACCGGCACAAATTGAAGCCGGAGTCATCCTTATGTTGCCATGTTTGTGCTCACACCACTTTGTGTGTGTGTGTGTGTATAGAGGTGACTGCCCTGTGTGCGTGCGTTGATGCGTCAGTACAATATTATGAAACAATAAAATCCCGACAGCTGATTCACAGCGGAGCATAAAATCCTGAGTTTTGTTAGGTTCCCCCTTAATGAAAGCTATAATTTCTGCCTGCTTCACGGCATTGCTATGGAACGTGAGGATCGATCATTAAGTGAGACATCTACTGTACAGCATCGCCGTGGCGATGAGTGAGGCTCGGTAGCGTGAGCTCCATCGCACGCTGGTGGTGGTGGGGTTACGGATGTGCATTCTGTAGAGAAAGCAGGAGCACATGGAAAATGTAACACAATGTATTGCTGGGTCAACACAATCCAAAGTGTTAGAAATTCAAGCAGGGTGGAACTGTCACAGCCAACAAAGGGCCAGTAAAATAAACACGGGTGAGAAAATAGTGTGTGGTTGGCGTTGTACAGATGGGCTGGGTGAAAGCTCGCCCGCTGTTGCGTGACGGTAAAAAAAAATTAAAAAAATAAAATAAAAATTAAATCCTCTCGCTCAGTGTGCTTGCCGATGAGAAAGCAAAATTACATTTGCATAACTTAGCAAAAAGGAGAAACTGATCCTGGTTCTGGGCCCTCCATAGCAGCAGGTTCTACATGACGTGATGGTGTTTGCAAATAATAAAAGGTCCCTTTGTGTGTGGTGAAATGATTCCCCACTCTCCTTCCATTTTGATATTGCTGGGTCAAAAAGTTTCAGACTGGTTTTTTTTCCACCTTTACTGGTTCTCCTTCACTTAGAAAAAGTGCACATTCAAAAATAGAAGACAATTTAAATGAATTAAAGTGACGGACCCATTTCATCCAGTGCGGTCATGTGTTGCTGGAAGCAGCTCTGGCTCTTCCACAAGCCAAAAACACGTGAATAGTGACTAGTCGACAGTGTACTCTTGTGTTGTAATGTGCATTTTCTGCTTAAATATGCTGTATAAGATATCAGTTGTCAGGGAATTTAGATTAAGCATTACCGCCTACCGTGATTATTATTATTTTTAATTCACATTACTGACAAAATATCAGTGACATCATCAGCAACCAGTCGACATCAACTCCACTTTCATCAAATTAGTGTCCACTAAAAAAATAAAAAATAAATAAATCTGAAGTCATGCAACCCATAGGTTGAAGTGTGAAGTGTTATGATCATTTATCTAGCCATTGATTTTCTGTTCCGCTTGTCCTCATAACGGTTGACTAAAGCCTATCGCAGCTGACTTTGATTGACAGACTGGGTATACCTTGGACTGGTCGCCAATCAAATGCAGGGCACATACCTGTCCAGACGACCATTCACACTCACATCTATGGACAATTTCTTGAGTAAATCTAATTTATTGTTTTGGGGATGTGGGAGAAAATCAGAGCACTAGTGATGATGCAATACTGGCTGCTGCTACTGGCTGGATTCAGTATGATATTTTGGAAAAAAAATATTGCGGATGTGAAAGGCATGAGCTTTAAAATGTTGTATGAGTTAGTCCAACTCAATCCACATATTGGCAGTATCTGTTATTGTTTTAGATGTACATAGATTTTTTTTGGGATAAACAACTTCTCACAGTCACATTAACACCTATGGACGGAAGTTAAAATCTTCAAGTAACCTAGTATCCGTGTTTTCGAGACGTGGGGGAGAAACCTGAGCACCTGAAGGAACCCCAGATGAACATGGTGAGAACATGCAAACTCCACACAGAAATGTTCTAACATAACAGCACAAAACACAAAAACCATATACTTTTGCTCACCTAAAAAATGTGTTTAGTTACAAATAATGCTGTCTTCAAAGCTGCAGATCCGATCAAGACGTAAATATAGTAATCTGAATCCACAATAGGTGAACCGCGATAACTGTAGCTGAAAATCAAATGCTTGTTTTCTTGTTTCAGATTCATCTTAAATGTTTGCTCTCTGCTTAAAAAAAATAATTGGCATCACTGTTCCAATACTTCTGGAAGAGAGTGAAGTATAATTTACCACAAATGTTGTTCCAATATATACATTATCACTATATCATGATCAAGATTATATTGTACCACTATCACACTATATTGTCCAGCGCTCAGTGGAACAGCACTTCATTGGGAGTGGCTGATGCTCACACACACGATTGCACATGTTGCCAGAACACACACACACACACACTTTCTCCATGTGATGATCATCTGCCCTTGTCAGCAGGTCAGACTCACTGAGCTAAGCATTTTCCAGCCATCCCACGGGGATCCGAAGCAGTGTGTATGTACAATACCTGCGACTATAGGAGGACTTCATCATCACGCGCGAGTGAGAGCATACATACTCAAGTCTCCGCACTCCCCCACCTGACCTCCTTTTATCCGCTAGATCCAAATCTTATCGTCCTCCTCGGCTTTTCACTGGAGCGACACAACGGACAAGTGCCGCCTTAAGGGGGAGTAGGGAAAAAAAAAAAGCCATGTGAGAGTTAACCTGCCTGTTGACTGCCATCTCGGAGATTAGGGCGAGGAGTGAACACGCACACTTGATTCGGCGTGGAATTATAATGACCGGAATAGACGCAGTGGGGAAAATCCAAGGATTTATCGTGGTTCAGCGGTTCAAGTTATTCTCCTCTATTCAAGTGTGTGTGTGTGCGTGCGTGCGTGCGTGTGTTTGTGGAAATTAGCTGAGACATACTGCCACCTTCTGGACAGGAAGGAGCGCACACACATAAACTCTCAATGGCCCATCATCATCTTTGCTCCAGGCAACCTAAAACATCCCAAAATGCATATAATCACACCCATAAGCAATTATGCTGAGTGAGCTTAAACTCTCTCTCAATATTCAGGTTGCTACACCTTTTCCAGTCAAATTAAAGCATTTTATATATATATATATATATATATATATATATGTATATATATAAAAATCTTTCTTCCACTTCCAAAGACCAAGCTTTTCCAGAATCTTTCATATTCATATGAATGGTGTGTGTGTATATATATATATATATATTTATATATATATATATATATATATATATATATATATATATATATATATATATTATCAGCATACTTGATCACACTCAGTCTGTAGTACACCACAAGATACACCTCTTTTGTGGTAAAGTTTCAATAACCTTGATTTCCTGGCTGAGTACATATGACAAATTTATATAAAAAAGCCAAATATTTATTATGTATTTAGTACATACATACATACTTTTAAATACATTAATTAATTATAGAATTTAGCATTGTTTTAGTCATTTTCTAATTATCATTATTATGTTTAATTATTATACTTTGAAATTTTTTAATAAATATCTTAAACAAATATACCTCCACAATAATAATAATAATCAGCTGTATTATATTAGTTTTATGAAGTGTTGTTAATATACTTATCACTATCATATTGTTTATTTAATCCAATATTTAATTTGTAATTAAAAATATTTCCAACAATTATACATAAAAAATTATAATAATATATGTGTGTATTTTTATATTTATATGATATATTTGATCAATATTGTTGTATTTTTTATTCAATCTAATAATATATTTTTAATTAAAAACTTTTCAAACAAATACACCTGAAAATAAATTCCCTCTAATTGAATTTTCTACAATTAAGAACATTAATCGATAAGAGAGACAATTCCTAGTTATGGTTGTTATGTATTTAGTCTAATATTTAATTTGCAATTAAAGATATTTCCAGCAATTACACATCGAAATATATATATATATATATATATATATATATATATATATATATATTGTCATCTTATATGGTGTATAAAAATATATAAAATATTTTTTCAATATATTCATTATTAGTGGTATTAGTCTCATTCCCATTATTATATTGGTATTTATTTATTATTACATTTTAATTAAAACAGTTTCAAACAAATGGACCCACTACAAAAATATGAAAAAATACTACCCAAAAAAAAATTCCCTTTA
This sequence comes from Phycodurus eques, assembly GCF_024500275.1. NCBI lineage: Eukaryota > Metazoa > Chordata > Actinopteri > Syngnathiformes > Syngnathidae > Phycodurus > Phycodurus eques. Next base: position 14,244,190 of record NC_084531.1, read on the forward strand.
AAAAAATATATTTTCTAAAATTAAGAACATTAATCAATTAGGGGGGCAATTTGCTCAGCAGATAAATCTGAACCATGGTTATTATTCTTCTTCTTATTATTATTACATGCTATGAAAATGATTGAGTGATGTTTTAAATGTTTTATTTAGTTATTTATAAATTGCTTTACTTCAACAAAGAAATTGACTATTCAGTCAGATAACTGCAGAATTTTACTTGAAATAAATAACAATTTCCAGTACCTTATCCAAAAGCCAGATCAAAACAAGTATCTTTAAATATTCCACCAGCAGCAGTGTGAACTCTTGCGACAAAGGCAACAATGCATGACTTACTGGGGTGCTGCCGTCGGAGAGGGTGGCCATGCTGATGGACATGCTCATCTTATCCGACGAATAGAGAGAAGACGGGGAGGGGCTCCTCTTGTCTGCTTCCTGTCTTTGGAGAAAGTCACGCCAAGCGCGCTGGATACTACACGTACACACACATACAGACACACACACAAGCACAGGTGAGCGTGTTTATATCGAAAACTGCAATTTTCTTTCCACTAAATCCACATCTCTACCTCTTCGTGTCACTTTACAACCTAGGCCTACAGAACTTTTTTCTTTTTATCTCTCACAAAACTATCAATCAACCTGTCAGCTTTATGTCGTCTGGCCTTGAATAAATCACAGCAAGAAAGTTTTAAGCGGGGGTCATAAAGTTTTCTGTGGGGTTGGCAGAGAGATTTAAGATAGTCTCACATCAACACTTTGGTCTCAAACGGCGGCATGTTCATGTTGATGTTGTCATCCTGGTCCACCAGCAGGTCCTTACTGTGGGAGAAGCAAACTTTTTCAGTGTGTAGGTCATTCTCGAATTGGGGGACATTTTTGACTTTTTTGAGCAAATGACATTGCAACACAAATGGTGGAGCAACACATGTAGGCAGACAGGCACATATTATTTATCCTCTATGAAGAAGAACTAATATTTATGCGGTTTACTGAGCGGTTTTGACCGGCTCAATGTATATCTGTATGTCTGTATTGTAGTGTCCCCAGGTGGCCAAGGTGCAGTACAATTTCTATTAAATTGATGCTAACAATGTGGCAGAAACTGTTGAATTCCTTACATTCTATTTAATTATTTAATTAGTCTATTTTGTATATACAATATCTTGTTTTAAAGTGCTATTGTTCTTATTAAAACACTGCAATAATTTTTGTTTAATTGTTTTGGGAGGCTGGAACGGATTCATGGCATTTCCATTCATTTCAATAAGGAAGGTGTTTTTGAGTTACGAGTATGGTCGTGGAACAAACTGAACTTGTAGCTCAAGGTACCACTGTATTATTTAAAATAGCAAGTACCTTGAGCTCTGGTGCACCATATAAAATGTCAGACATTGTTTTTAAAGTGCAGTAATAATGAATGCATTGAAGTTGTCTCAACATACATGCTCTTCTGCTAATAATTCCTTTTTAGCCAGCGAGAGCGAGAGAGAAAAAAGTGACCTCCATGACTCAGCAGAATGACATCAAGCTAAATGCTCTGCCCATGGGTAGAACTAAGATAAGTCCTCTCTTCTATTATTTTCAATGTGTTCAGCCATAATGGATTGCATCAATCAACGACTTGAATACCTTCTACTGCAGATTTGAAAAGGGCACTTTCACACCCCACACCCATCCGGCCGCACCCCCGACCACAATAATACCTCTGACTTCCGCGTTAACCATCCATGAACAGGATGTGAGAAGCATCTTCAAACAACAAAAGATTAACAAAGCGGCAGCCCCAGACCATGTGTCCCCATCCTGCCTCAAAGTCTGAGCGGACCAGCTCGCTCCAGTCTTCACTCAGATCTTCAATAGATCTCTGGAACTGTGCGAAGTACCATCCTGTTTCAAACGCTCCCCCATCATTCCAGTCCACAAGAAACCTACAATCTCGGGTCTAAATGACTACCGGCCTGTCGCCTTGACATCTGTGGTCATGAAGGCCTTTGAACGTCTCGTGCTGGACCACCTCAAGAGCGTCACAGGTCCCCTGCTGCACCCCCTGCAGTTTGCCTGCCGAGCGAACAGGTCTGCGGATTATGCAGTCAACATGGGACTGCACTTCATCCTAGATCACATCGACAGTACAGGGACCTACGCGAGGATCCTGTTCGTGGACTTCAGCTCAGCATTCAACACCATCATCCCTGAACTCCTTTCCTCCAAGCTTCTCCAGCTCAGCGTCTCTCCTGCCATCTGCCAGTGGATTTACAGCTTTCTGACGGGCAGGACACAGCAGGTCAGGCTGGGGGAGGCCACCTCATCCACACGCAGCATCAGCACTGGGGCGCCCCAAGGTTGTGTCCAGTCTCCGCTGCTCTTCTCTCTCTCTCTACACGAACGACTGCACCTCAGCGCACCCGACTGTCAAACTCCTGAAGTTTGCAGATGACACCACTGACATCGGCCTCATCAAGGACGGTGACGAGTCTGCATATCGACAGGAAGCGGAGCGGCTGGAGCTGCGGTGCGGCCGACACAACCTGGAGCTGAACACGCTCAAGACGGTAGAGATGATCGTGGACTTCAGGAGGCATCCTTCGCCACAGCTGCCCCTCACGTTGTCCAGCTGCCTTGTGTCAACCGTCGAGACCTTCAAGTTCCTGGGAATTACAATCTCTCAGGACCTGAAGTGGGCGACCAACATCAACTCCGTCCTCAAAAAGGCCCAGCAGAGGATGTACTTCCTGCGGCTTCTGAGAAAGCACGGCCTGCCACCGGAGCTGCTGAGACAGTTCTACACAGCGGTCATCGAATCGGTCCTGTGTTCTTCCATCACAGTCTGGTTTGGTGCTGCTACAAAAAAGGACAAACGCCGACTGCAACGGACAATCAAAACTGCTGGAAAAGGATTGCCGGTACCCCCCTACCAACCCTTGAGGACTTGCACGCTGCCAGAACTAAGACAAGGGCGTGGAAAATCCTCTCGGACCCTCCACATCCCGGTCACCGGCTCTTCCGGCTCCTACCCTCAGGTAGGCGCTACCGATCAATGCATACTAGAACTAGCAGACATTCCAACAGCTTCTTCTTGCAATCAACTTCTTAAACAGCTAACTTACAATTCCATTGCAACATGCTGCCATTTTTATTTTTTTTGTCTGAGTTGTCACATTTCTGTCGGGCCAATTATACATTACTCGTGCACTCACTGTCGTTGTCTCGCCACGCTGCACTATTTGCATATTTGTTGTTGACCAATACTGGCCACTCATGCCAGCGTAGCATCTGCCTCATTTGCACACTGACTGAGGAGTATCTGCAACATTTGCACAATCAACATTGTCCCAGATTATCACGCTTTAAACTGCATACACTCCTTGAAGTCTCGGCGCCCTTTGCACAATGGTCATTGCACCGGACTATTGCAATATTAGTCATTCGAACTGCTCTAAGTGCTAGAGGACTTTTGCACAATTGTCAATAAAAAATAAAAATTGTACCGGCATTCCCAGGTAACTATTAACCCTTTATTGCTCAGTGACTGTTTTTGTCAATGTCTTTCTGTCTCAAAAGTGTTCTCTGTCAATTGACTGTCTGTTGTCGTACTTCAGCGGCTCCAATTACCGGAGACACATTCCTTGTGTGTTTTTTGGACATACTTGGCAAATAAAGATGATTCGGATTCTGATCAAACCAGCGCAACTGTTCCTCACATTATCAGAAAAATACATAAATAACAAGTACTCGAAAAGGTATAGCTGAGTTTGGATAAATCAGCTTATATGATGGTTAATTACCTGTTTTATTTGAAAAATACATAAAATCATTACATTTTTCAAAAATGGTGTTGCCTATATTGTCCTCCAATTCTGGAATGACCCATGTATTAACAGTAATTAACGAGATGGTTTGATCCCATCTGGACAAAATGGGCTTTTAATGCGACACGGGAGCAGTATGCTTTGTGCTCTTATTGTTGTGTGTTACTATGCGTGTGCGTGTGTGTGTGTGTGTGTGTGTGTGTGCGCGAGCCCACTCACGTCTGCAGCTGGAAGCCTCCCCCATTAGTGTGCCTGAAGCCACTCTGGAGGCTCTTGAGCTGCTCCTGTGTGACACACAAAGAGGGCCAGGCACAAATTGTTGATAACAAATAGCTGATGTGCGAGCACATACAACATTTGGCATGTTTTGCGATCATTGCGCTGATGTTTCGGTTTGCATGGATTTGTCCTTCTTTTTCCTGTGACTTTGAGGAGAATTTTGTTGCTTCAGAGATTTCATTTAATATTTAGGCACAGCATGGGACTGAAGGAACGAAGACAAACAGGATAGTCCAAGAGAGTCACACATATACACATTTACCAATTTTGAACATCTTACCTGATTTTTAATATGTGAGAGACCCCACACATGACGAGGAAGAAAACTTGCAATTTGTGTCCTTGATGCTTATAGCGTGTACTTGTGTACTCAAGATGACTAACACAGCACACAACACACCTAATTATGTCTGTGTAGTACCAAGACTGACCTGTGGGAGGCAGCACGGTCCAACAGAGAGCCAGGAAATACAAAGAGTCGTCGTCGTCGGAGAAATAGAAAACGCTAGGTTAGCTGTGAGCTTATCTGCTAACTGCAGACCTTTTTATTATGTTTGTAAACAGTTGGCGCCAGGGTACCTTTGGGTGGCGAAAAGTAATTGACGACTGTTGACCTGAACTTAAAACGATGACAAAAACTTGTGTTTGGGGTTGGACTGCCAGATATACCCCAAAAAAGTATTTTTCTGACCCCCCCCCCCCCAAAAAAAAAACAAAAATCAACATGAATCCATTGCAACGTGTAGTTGAGGAAGATAAATCGGTTAATAATTGATAAATTGAGGAATTATTGTAGTTGTATAGAGAAGATTGCAAAACTACCCACTTCTAAAGGGACAGACTGTGAACCAAGGCATGGTATCTGGTCAGGGGTTTCTGGAAGACATTTTTGCACAGGTACGTATAAAATGTTTGGTTGGGTTGGGCCTCCAAGCTAAGCTCTGTAGCACACTGTCCTTTTCGCCAACAAAAGAGCACATCTGCCCCATTCATTCAAGCAACAGAAAAGTGGATTAACTCGCCAGTCAGTCCCTTAATGATCATGTTAACTACCGTATGTCTGAATTTCTACCATGTCTATTTTCGACTTACTGTACCTGTTAAAATGTAAATTAAAGCAGGCGTATGGGCTTCCTTTCTGGCAATTTACCTCATTTAATATATTTTCGACTGAAACGTCACACATTCAGACTACGGCAGGAGAGAAGACGGCTCGAATCATCATTGAGGCCATTCACCCAGTTTTTTCACTTGCTCAAATGACATGAAAGGGTTTACGAGTAGTGCAGCCAGAGATCGCTTGAGCTTTTGCCACGCGGAAGCATGTGTGACATCATGGTGAAAAGGTCTTTACAAACACTGTGAGCTGTAGGTTCACGTCATAATCACGGTGTGGTTCGGCGGAAATTGGAGTTGATCAAACATATTTGGATATGCAATAAACGATTGGCAAAAAAATCTTTTAAAACACGCCTAAACCACAGGATAATCATACAGTAGAAACATCCGATAATCAGATCTTTGCTGACCTTGACCACAAGGAAGGGAAATTGCTCAAATTTGCTGCTTAAGACAAAATTGTAGCAAATGTAGAATAAAAAAGAAATCAAAGCGACTTTTAACTGGCTCTCACTTCCTCATGGGCTGCTGCTGCTCCCTACCTCCGATCCCCCCTCACGCCCTATCCCCTCCCATTCAGCTCATCCTAATGAGGACAAGGCTGCCTCGACATAATTGAGCAGACTTATTCAATTACAAGGGAGCAACAAAGTTTAAATGGAGCAGTTCTTCCTTGACGAGCCGAGGGTGGTTCACGTGAGGCCGTGAGACGAGCAGCTTGGGTGCATCGCTGCCCCTGCAAGCTGCAACATTAGCAGTATGATGTGCCATTACTGTATGTACTGGGGATGGATATTTACTGCAAATCAATGTAACTTTTACTGTTGCCTTACAGATGTAAGTTCAGGAATGCTTGGCTTCATGTTGGCAAGAGCCACCCTCATATCATTTTTGCAACAAAATCCTTTTCTGGTTTTTATGTCTACCATCCTAGAAAAGGAGAGCTTGCAAAGATACATTGTAACAAACACTATGAGTATCTCAAAGGCTCTTAATGATGAGGTGATATCAAAAGGCTGACAAGATGTTGTTCTGAAGAGTTGTTACGAATCATATGAGAGGGGTGAAGGGAACAGGCACACACAATGACCTCTGCTGAACCCCTGAGAGTGTCTCATCAAATCCCTGGGGTTCCATCGAACCCAGGTTGAGAACCAATTTTTCCAATTTCTTGAGCTGCTGAATTTTGTATTTTTTGTTAGTTTTGAGCTACAATCATACAATCAACCAAAATGAGAAACATTAAAATCATAAAATATTTCAGTGTAGTAGTGGTGTAGTGGTACACTCGCCTAACTTTAGTGCGAGCAGCGTGGGTTCAGTTCCCACTCAGTGACGATGTGAATGTGAGTGCGAATGGTTGTCCGTGTCTATATGTGCCCTGCGACTGACTGGGAACCAGTTCAGAGTGTAGTCCGCCTTTTGCCAGAAGTCAGCTGGGCAAGGCTCCAGCGCCCCGCGACCCTAACCAGGATAAGCGGTGTTGAAAATGGATGGATGGAAATATTTCAGTGTGTGTGTGTAGTAACTCTACATGATTTTATTTTTCAATTAAATTACTGAAAAAAATGAAGTTTTCCAAAGCATTCTAATATATTGAGATGCACCTGTACTGTATATAATGGTGCAATATCATGATGAAGTGCACCGCTGCACTGGTGCATATTACAACCACAATAATAAACATTTTGTTACTTCTAAAAATTCAGCCTTCCTTTTTTCTTTAGCGGCTGCACATGCATAGATAGTTGAAGTTGAACCTTAATGAATATTCCACTAAATAGAACACCCAATATCCCTAATTTCCTCAAATTGAAAAAAGGGGGTTTATTTTGGCTGTTGGGTGCAGCTAGTGCTGCTTTTCTCATTATACGGCCTCCCAGAAAGAACAAGTAGCTCATTAAATAGAATCAAGCGCTGTGATTAGTGCTCAATGATCGCTTCAATGTGCTGTTTTACTCTTTAAGTGCGTTTGCCTCCATGGCTATCTGATTAAAAGAAGAATCCTTGAGGATGAACACGTGGGCTCAGCTGGAGATTCAAACCTTTCTGTGATCTCGTCCTCATGGAGCCACTGTCACTACTGCTTTGTTTTCCTTGAACAAAGTGTTCTGTCTATCTATCTATCTCGCCCCAAAAAGACAGCTGTCTCTTTCATTCAGAAAGCATCAGTCTCCACCATATGCATTCAGTCAGGCACATGACACTTTGAAATGTGCCATTTGGGAATTTTCAGCTTTGGAACGGCAAAGCAGAGGATTAGAAATAGACAAATAGAAAAAGGGGCATAAATGACTCTAAAAATAGCCCAATAGATGCAGAAGTTGTGTCAGAGACAACACACAAAAGTGTGAAGTGTGTGTGTGAGAGAGCGAGAGATGGTGGGATTGGTATGGGCTAGAAAAGGATTGAGGATTACTTTAAGGTGAGTGTTAAGGGGTTAAGTGTTTACAAAGATAAGCTTTGAGCAAGGAGCTAGGTAATGTATGTCTGTCATTGTCCTTCTAAGCTTGTGTGTGTGTGTGTGCGTGCGTGTGTGTGTGTGTGTGTGACAGAGAGAGTGATAGACAGAGAGATATTGAGAGGAATAGCGAGATCATTGGATAGAGATAAAGAGATAGAGATATGATGAGCGATAGAGAGCTAGCGAGATAGACCTAAAGAGATAGAGATTGATATATTGCTAGATAGCGAGATATAGCTTGAGAGAGGGATAGAGAGATACAGTAGAGAGCTAAAGATATAGAAAACAGAAGGAAAAGATAGCAATAGATAGAGCTAAATAGGGATAGATAGCCATAGATGACGAGAGATGGAACAAGAGATAGAGACATAGAGTGAGTGACAGAGATAGCGAGTGAGCCACGGTTAAAGATGGATAGCTAGCGGGATAGAGGGCTAGAGAAAGAGCGAGAGATGGTGATACAGAGATTGAGAGGCAGACATACATAGATACAGTACATACATACATACAGGCAGAAAGACCTAGTGATAGAGAGATAGAGATAGATAGACAGATAGGTAGAGGAGAGAGCGAGAGAGACCAATAGAAAGAGAGATAGAGATAAAAAGATAGGGATACAGAGATGGAGATAGAGAGATATAAAATGGAGAGACAGTCAGATGGACAGACAGGAAGATAGAGAGAACTAGAGATAGAAAGAGATAAATAATAGAGAGATGGAGATAGAGAGATGAGTGACAGATAGCAGATAAAGAGATAGCGTACGGACGGACTGACCGACAGACAGACAGACAGACAGACAGACAGACAGACAGACAGACAGACAGACAGACAGACAGATAGATAGATAGATAGATAGATAGATAGATAGATAGATAGATAGATAGATAGATAGATAGATAGATAGATAGATAGATAGATAGATAGATAGATAGATAGATAGATAGCATGAGAAATCTCATCCTGGAAGGGATTGCTTAGAGGTTCCTCAGAGCTTTAGATTTAGCTCAGATAAAACGTGTGAATAAGCCAATAGTTTGCAGGTGCTTTTTAATAGTGTCTCACTTGTGCTTTGCCTATTAATTGACAGACTGCGGCTGTGAGCGTTTGCTTGGCAAACAGAAATCCTCGCGCCGATATCCGGAGTACAATGTTCGCCAATTAAGGAAAAGCCTGACTTCAGCAGGACAATTTACAGCGACTCCTTTGTATCAATTTCAATATCTGCACCACTCCACGATGTGTAATTACCTTGGATGGAAATGAAACATTAGTGCACTTACCGTTTTAGACAAGACGCTGTGGTCTGAAATAATGTATGAGCACACCTGCACCTGTGGCAATCCCATCCAGTGTCTGAAGTGGGAGCCCAACAAAAAAAAAAGGGGGCTCATAAACTAAACGTTTGCATAATTTAAAGGCAACACCGACAGAAAATCTATAGTCATTTTGGGTTTTGGCAGTGCCAAGCAGGCTTGTATTGATTGTCGTGTGGATATGTCTCTGTGTGTGTGTGTGTGTGTGTGTGTGTGTGTGTGTTTGTGTGTGTGTGTGTGTGTGTGTGTTCCAGCACATGTGGTGCAGGATTTATGGTAGAGTCAGGCATGGAGCGGATAATGTGGAGGGGGTTGGAGGACTGGAGTAGAGAGATTCAGATGGAGAAGCGACCTTGACCCCTGCTTAACATATTCGCGCGCAGAGGAGATCGTGCTAACACTCCGAACTCGATTTCCAGCGTGGAAAAAAAGATGATCGGACGCAAAGACGGACATGCTGACTGGATTCCCCATGTGACAAACAGAGGTGTGGCAACACACAGCCAACACAGTGTGGCAGATGACGAGAGCCAGCTAGGTAGCCAGTTGGCTAGCTAGAAAGGAGGCCGCTGATCCAAGGCAGCGAGGATTTACAGCAGCCACAAAACCAACTCGGCTCTACTTTTGGTCATGGAACGGCAAGGGATCCTGGTTAAGGTTAGCCATTTTAAACTAAAAAAAGAAGGAGATGCGGTAGCCAGAACACAACAGCACACTCGCATTCTAGTTCAACAATTTGAAGTCTACACAATAGAAACATGACATTTCTGGACCGAACTCATTGCTTCACCTGCTGTATTTCCTAAAATAATGGCCGAAGGGCATATTTTTATTTATTTTTGTAATTCAACTGAAGGGACTACCAGGCGTTTAATTGACGAAGGCCTTTACAGTATTTGTATAGAGTAACCCTGGGCATGGGGACTTAGCCATGCCATGAACAGTGGGGGACAACTGTGCATAAAAATATTTATTAATTCCTATACTAATCACTTAGGTTCTAAATACTGTCTACCACAAACCATGACCCCAAAACAGTTTGTCATTTTGAACTCATCTTACAACATTACCCTTTAAAACTGAGATTTGGATTTTGAAAAAAATGCACCTGAAGATGCCGTAACTTCCACTGACAACCCAGGCTAAACTTTCTGGAGCTTCTCGACATAAAAAGCTTGGCTCACAGTCGAGATGTATCATTTCGACTTACTTCCGTAATATCAATTTCTTACTTTACTTTCCTATTCAGCCAGGGCTTTGGCGCCATCTTGTGACATTATATGGCATTACATAAAAATGTGAATAAGGGACCCTTTCATTAAATAGCGTAGAATAGGTCACACGGAAAACAAACGATAATAGTTAAATTTGAATTGCCTGCGTTGCTGTCCGTTGATTGGTCAATGGAGAACTGTTTGTTGCAGTTAAGCTAGATCTCATCCTAGATGACTTTGGGCAAGAGACGTGGTACACCCTGGACTGGTCGCTAGCCAATCCCAGGGCACATATAGACAGACAACCATTTAACCTCACATTCACACCTATGAGCAATTCAGTCTTCAGTGAAAAAAACATGCATTTTTTTGGAATGTGGGAGGAAGCTGGAGTATCCTGAGTAAACCCATGCAAGCAGGGGAGAACCTCATAACCTGCCCATCCAAAATGTCATCAACCTGAAATGATTGGAGTCCTTCATAAAAGACAAGGGGACACCTTTCTGAAGCTACAGTATGTTGTATGAGCAGAAATATCCACCTGAGTAAAAAAAAAAAAAAAAAAAAAAACAACAATTTAATAACCGTTAATAGCTGCTCTTTGCCCACTATTTTTTTTTATTTGCACTTTGCCGCCTAACCCGATATGATCGCTTCACTTTTTATACTGCTTATTGTTTTTATATTGACTCTGTAGTGTCATGGGACTTTTTACGGCCACCCGCCGTTGATTGTGTCTTTACTGTCGTACACCTTTTGTCCCTTCTGTGTTTCTCATAATAGAATTTTTTTAAAGCCCTGTCTGCGTATTAAATTTTCTATGGTAGGATAATAAAAAGAATGTTTTATTTGATTGAGCTTCTTTTCTTGGCAATAAGCAGCAACAAAACCTGCGGTCTGAGACAAATGGTTGCATTACAATGGCCCTTGCAAAATAAACTGGGGGGGGAAAAAAAGGAAAAACCCGAAACGAAGGCTATCGTGATGGAGTGCTGACAACCATTGAACCGGAAATTGAACTGATTGTGGCGTAGAAAGCTGGCACGTATCTGTGTCCTGCATGGTTACACAGTACAATAAGGCTATGTCAACAATAATATTCAAACGAGTTAGCTGTGTTCATTCTTATTGGGAAGACATTCACCTCCCAGGCACAAAAATCAATCTCACTCTGCATGTCATTCCGGTCATCAAAGGTAAGAATGAGGAGACTTATTGTTTTAATATATTCATATAAATAATTGAAATAATTAATAAATAAAGATCAGAACTTATTATTCCACTTGTATGACAGTTAAAAATGTTTTAAATAGTTTTTAAAAATTAATGGGTGTAACATGAAGATTTTCCCCCCTCTGCTGATCAAAGTGAGCAAAGGCCCGATTATTGTCAGATGTTTTTAAAAGATTATCCTGAGTCATTATCTAGTAGGATGTGTGTTAAGAGTATAGACGCACCAATACCACTTTCTCAGACCGAGTACAAGTACGAGTACTTACGATACCAAGTACCCATACTTGACAATCCAATACGTCTACGAAAACGGGATAGCTGACTCCCCGTGTATGCTACGCTAACCAGCGTGACTACGTTTTGATTCCTTCGCCGTTCACCCGGACCGGGAGGAAATGCTTTCACCCATTTTGCCAAATGCGGAAGTAGTATGTGCATATACTGGATTGTGATGAAAAATCATGTTATTTTAAACTAATATTGATGAAAAGCACCAAACACAAACTCTTCTTAAACATGACATGCTTCACTCAAATATAACACTTTTTAGAGTAACTACTTGCCATTGCAACTAACTGACATTTTAACATTCAACTGCATGTTTTTCTAACAGTCTTGCCACACATTTCACTCAGAGAGTTTGCAGTTTCCAAAAAAAAAAAACACACACACCTTTTGTCATAGGTGTGTGTGTTTAGTAGTTTGATAGAATATTATTAAAATCATATTTTCAAAACGCATCCCTCTCTGGCGCCATCTTATACCTCTAATTTGATTTGAATTATTGTTTTACAACTGGGCATGGCACGACAAGAACAGCCAATCAGAGATTGTTGTCGCTGAAGAAATTACCGAAGGGTGTTCAAACATTGACACACGAGCACACGCACACGCAGAGCCTCACGGGCTTGCAAAGACTTGTTTTCTGGGTAAAGGGTAAGGGTAAATAAGGGCTTGGAACGTGCACCATTAAAAGAAGAGCTGGCATCAGGGCAGAGAATCACCACATACTCTCCCTGCACTTTCGGACCACTGCTGAATTATTAACGTTTCTGCTTGACAGTTAAGTTTATTTTGATTTTTAATTCATTGTACATTCCCCCCCAAGAAAAAAATGAAATATCAAACCCAGCAATGGCTAAAGTCGGCTTGGCCGTAACCAGACAAGTGAGGGTGGTGGGGGGGGGGAGTGGAGTTCATTCAAATCTTGCAAGCAGTTTGAAAAGTGCAAACTCTCCCTTTAAATGACATTTCAGTCAAAGTATTGACGTGGTTCCAGAGGTGTGTAGTAATGTGCTACATTTACTTTATTTTCGATTATCCATCCATTTTCTTTTCCGCTTCTCCTAACTAGGGTCGCGGGCTGCTGGAGCCTTTCCCAGCAGTCTTCGGGCGGGAGGCGGCGTACACCCTGAAGCGTTCGCCAGCCAATCGCAGGTTTACTGAAAGAATTTTGGAGGTAAACTGTACTTATCAGAGTAGTTTTAATACATCATACATTTGACTTTTGATTATTTTTGTTAAGAGGAAATGGTACATTTACTCCATTACAGTGAGCTACTCTATTACATTACACTCGCTACTTTTATTTCTATTAATCTGTTATTGCTTTCAACAATCTATGTTTTAGTTTGTCAGAGAGACTTCCGCCTTGGTTGCTGTCACATGATTCAGTGTAATAAACTGATTAAAAAAAAAATAATAATAATTCAACGGAACTACTAGTCATGTTTTACTTCATTCGTCCAATCAGAGGCAGTCACATGACCGCACACCAAGTCTTGGCGGGGTCACGTATAAAAGTAAGTTTTTCAAAGGAATAATTTTCAGGAAACCGAGTAAAAACAACAGAGAACAGAACGGCTATGTAATCGCTGCCTGGTGAGTTTATTGTGGTGTTTCATGAGTGAAATAAAAAGCAATTTAAGACTATTTCTCGTGGTAGAATTTGTCTTAATATGTCATTTTATAAAGATGAAATATATATATTATTCAGTTAATGTGGTATTGTTGGGGAAATATCTGAATTTGCGCATATTCATTTTATATTTTTGTCTAGTTGATCTTGTTCTATCAGATGTTACTTACCTCATTACTTGAGTAGTTTTTTTTTTTCACTGAATACTTAATATTTATTTATTATAATTATTTGGAGAGCTACTTTTTACTTTTAGTTGAGTCATATTATTCTAAAGTAACAGTCCTCTTACTTGAGCACAAATTGTGGCTACTCTACCCAGCTCTGCATGACTCAGACAACACCTTGTATTTGTCAGGCTGGTATACTGGTATCGTTCGTTGTATTGGTATTGGAGCATTTTTTCCAAGTACGTCCAAGTACGAGACAAAGTATCAGTGCATCCCTCGTTAAAAGTGATCTTTCCTCCCTGATCTGAAAGAAAGGCCGTGGCAGTCGACTAGTGAGACTGAAGCGGAGCGGAACAAGTGTTCAGGCTCGGAAGAAATGAAATTGGACCAAGGCCAGCTGTCGAGCCAGACAAACAGAAATGTCCCGCCTGGCCAATGGCCTTCATTTCGGCCCGTACGCGGGGTGTAAATCTGTCCCTCGCACCTACAACCCATCCGCGCACACAGGTGCTTGTGACTTAAATAGCTCTCCCGCTCCTATAAGTGTCAAACAGACAAAGACCGAAGACAAACGTGCAGGCAGACAAATGTCTCAGCAGCCTATAAAAACACAGTTATCTTCGAGTTCCCCTTGTTTGCCGCCCTGCTTTCAACGAGGTCGCCCTTTTTAAGGTCATGTCCTTGAAGTCACCCCCCCCCCCCCCCGCTACAAACATGATAGTTTTCCACTTTTTTGATTTTTTTTAACATATCCCACCATGCGTTGTATCCCGCTACACTTGGCTCTGGTCGTCAATACTTGATGAGCTTCCTGATGGGAAACGCTGGCAACACATTCCCAGTCAGCACGGGCTCCGGTCGCCATCCAGCGCCGCAGCACATTGGCCAGCTGTGTTTGTTTGCCTGATGAATGCAATTAGCCTCGCAATACACACACGAACACACACTCATGCTGTGCACTTGTTTTTTTTTTTGTATAGATAATCAATTAATCTTTGTCAATTTGCACTGCTGCAGACCAAAAATAAAGCAAGGCAGCCCACTTAATCAAACTAAATGTAATGCAGTGATGTCTGGATCCTATGTATGCTCCCTTTAAAGTCAAAACTGCCAAAGAGCAATGAAGCAAATGTTGAAAGTAGTTTCAAAATGATAGGCAAAGGGGCCAAGGCTTTTAAGAGGTTTAAGGCAACGACCATATAATTGCAAAGTCCCCCCTTCAGTTCGAGTACAACTAGGAAACTCTGTCATCCCCAAACTTTGCCCTCACTTTTTTTGGCAAAAGAATTATTAAAAAATAAGAACACATAGAAAGGCAGCTTTTGCGTTCATCCCATTCAGTGCTTCACCTGTCATCGTGTTAAGTCCAAATTAAAAGACCACGTGTTGTTTAAAGTATAGTCAATGTGTTACAGCGACATAATTCAAACAAGTACAAGCGAAAAATATAATTTTCAAACAGATGCAGTTGAAAAAAAATATGTTTGCATCCCAGATGTTAATGTATGGCAATGTGAGGACTGCCTGTATATTTAAAAAAATCATAATTTAAATTCAAAAGCTAAAAAGAAAAAAGAGCAGAATATTTTGGAGAATGACAACTCCAAAATATCTGTTGAATAATAAACCCAAACAGTAGCACAATTATTTTGGCTGTCAGATTCCAATACACAGGGACGCCCTCAAAAATTCTTTCACTTAAAGTTTCAAAAATAATGATTGGTTGTAAAATTACATTATTTTAACTGGATTATTTTAACATGTGAGGCTGGTGAGCAGCAGCTTGAGAGATGTTTTTAATTAAAAAAAAATGTTAAACCTGCAAAATTCTTAAAGCAAAAAGTATTGATTTTTACTTTGTATGGTGAGAGAAGAGCAAAAAAATATGAAGATATGGGCTCCTGTAAATGTGCTTGTTTACAGTTGCAAATATTAAAAGGATTTTTATGTGATAAAATGAGAACGAAGCTATTATTTTGGTTGTCAAAATTCAGATCTCTGATTTGACATTCCAGAAACAATGATTGGTTGTTAAATTAGATTATTTGAGCAAGGCAATTTAAAAATGTGAGTCTGGGGAGCAGCAGTTTGAGAGAAGCAAAGAAAAACAAACGAAATAAATTATACATTCTACAGACCCACTGTGATATGTTTAAAAAACCTCTCACTTTCAATGGATAAATTCGATTATTACAGCAGGGCAACTTCAAATGATGCCTTTAAATGTTAAATTCCGCATGTTTATCTGTAGCCCATATTTTTAATGTAAATGTTGGTTTCAGTATAATATAATTATATTCAAGTCCTTTTTTTGGCCAAGTAGACAAAAGAGTCCAACAACCCCAACAACAGTAAGAGCTGTATTAAACCCCTGGTGGGTGAAGCCGAAAGACAAGCAACTGTTTACAGAGGGCATGGGGTACTTTAAACCCCCCCCCACACACCCTCCTCCCTGGTGTATAAATGAAGGTGAAAAAAAAATCACTCACACAAAAAAAGAACAAAAGAAACAAAGACAATTGGCAGCACGAACAATGCTCGCCTTCCCTAATTGCATGGAGTACTTGGGGGCATTTGGACGATCACCAGGTATGCGGGTATAATTATGGGTCGACCTTGAGGCTGGGAGTGGGTCCAGTCACCTCGCAGCCAGAAATCTGTCACAAACCTGCTTCTCCACTGATGGTAACCTAACTGGTTTCACACAGCATCACACCATCTGGCGTGGAAAAAGATTTCCACGCCCCCCACCCCCCAACACACACACATACATAGTCATGCTTCAAACAGTTTAGAGGCAACTTCTTTCAGTCTCCCGAAGGTGCCCTCGTCTAGCCGGCGCCATTATCTGCGACGGAGACTCAGTCTGTCAATAGGTTCCGGTATGCGTTTGCATGTGCGATTGATAGCACATGCCTGGGACAGATATTCTTATATTTTGTTAACCCTGGCCAGACTCTAGTCCTGGTTTACTAAAGGTTTGTGTGTGGAAAAAACGAAACTTTATTGCTCACACAAACAGCTGTAGAAGCTGATCTACTCACAGGGCGCACCTATGATTGTGTCTGCCAAATGGGCCAAATTTCCATTTTGCGCATTCTCCGAGGAGTATATTCAAATAGAGTAACGCTGCATGATTTATCAAACGTGAAATAAATTGCGGTGGCTGATTTTGCTTCTTTAAATGCCGTGTCTGAAAAGCATGCGCAAATAATGACTGCGTTATTGTGTTCAGAAGGACGTGCAGACAAAATGAAAAGCGATGGGCAGAATGGATTTTCCTACTTTTGTAAACATTAAGGCTGTTCACGATTTGGCATTCCAGTCTGCTGAAAAAAAAAACGAACGCTGAATCAGAATTGTTGGGTTCGAATCGCAACGAAAGACTACTTCCTTTATTCTGACAAGAGCTGCAACTGCTGGCACGCATCATTTACTTAAAAAAATAAAAAAATATTTCATGATTTGTAGCCTTCTTTTTTTATAGCCGACGCCATTTTGACTTACTGCGCATAGTTTCTGCACATTTTTCATGAGTTGGAATATGACTTCATAATTTCGGAACAGTACAAGGAGTAACGATTCGATTCTGATTCGAAAGTCATTTGGTACTGTCAATAAGAATAACAAGAATAAGAAATTAGGATTTAAAGGGGGAGTCCGAGCCGCAGTAAACATGTTTGAAATGCAAGAAACAAAAATGATCACAAATGATCTATTCAGCAATGCAATTGTGGACCTTCTGAATGATCTAAGTGCTCATTGGGAGCCAGTAAAAAGGAGTCATGCCGTATCACAAATTGCTTTATTTTCTTGCATCTGGGTCATTTCAGCTCAGTCTAAAGCACAATGCTACAAAGGATGGGCAGATACACCCAATTGCCAGGCTCAAACAAAATATGGCTTTTATGTAGTTGGTGGCTTCCCCAAAATTATGAGAGCAATAGAGTTCTTTTCTGTGTCAGTAATGTTTGTTTGCTTTTTCCACTGACACTTTCAATTCCATCACTTCAAACTTCATTTTGTGCTTCCGGTGCGCTCCTATATTTTTCATGGTGAAAACCATCAGCGCTACCTAAAACACAAAAAATAGGGTGGTCCCCACCACTTCTACACCTGTTGCCAATCACGCCACAATCGCAGAAGATAACATGCAACATGCCCACAAAGAGTTAGTGTGATTTAGTGCCCGCTATTTGGGATATTTGTAAATGAGGCCCTCTTTCTCGTCTGTCTTTCTTCTGGCACTTACCTAGACCTGTGTATGATGCACGCAAAGCTGTCCCTGAATGACCCCAGCATTGAGATGGCGAACACTCTCTCCAGGTAATGCATCCACCACTTCCATCTTTCCAGACTAATAATGGACACTGTCACAGGCGCACAGAAGATGAGCTGCATAATAAGACCAGGAAATTGAGCGAGGAGATTTCCCAAAGCAGCCAGATTGGCCCCACAGACCTCGCCAATCGCCAACATAGTTTTCGTGTAATCCTGCTAACTGATTGACTGATCAACAAAGGAACCGTGATCAATGCATAATGGTCTGTGCTCATGGAGGTTACAAAAAAAAAAGAAAACTCAGATGCAGAGAAAAAGATTTTACTTAAAATCTGGCATATAAAAGGGTTTATAAATGGTTTATTAATGTTATTACAGCACATGTTCATGGCAACATAGTATACTGATGAATTATAAAATATGGATGATTTATCAATCCATCTATTGAATGATCCGTCATCAATCATTTTAACCATAATCCATCCATCTATCATCCATTCATTTCATTCATTCATCTTCCGTTCCGCTTATCCTCACTAGGGTCGCAGGTGTGCTATCCCAGCTGACTCTTTCAATCTGTATTTAACTATCTCTCTATTTTCTAAAACCACTTGTAGCACCAAACTGCATTTTTTTTCCCCATTTGCCTGGGCAGCAATATTTACTTCAAACTTCAATCATGGCAGCGGACCAGTTGGGAGGGAAAATGCAGGAAAGAAATTGCAATCAGCATTTTCGCCCTCCACTGTGACGGTACTAGAGGAACTCATGCAACCATTTTTTCCTTCATGTGTAGTTAGCACTCCCGGCTTCCCTGGTTGGCCGTAATCAGAGAGCTGAAAAGGCAGCCATTTATATACCAGAACAAACACACAATAAAGCAGCTCCTTTCACAACACCGCTCAATAGTAGCCGTCCTCCACAGCGGCCCAATAACAACATGCAACTGTACTATCGACTGGTAGGTGGGAGTGAGCAATAAATACATATATATGCTGAAGAGCTGAAAGTAAATGCATGCGACTATAAAATGTGTTCTATTAAGCATTATAGTCAAATGTAGACATCGGCATTCTTGCTTAATAAGATTGTAAAGGCAGCGTACCCCAGGGTCTTTTAGTTTGGTGGCTGATATGATCCAATTTGGGACTTCGATTTGTGGCCAAAAAAATGTCGCTGATGTTATTTAAAGTTTATTTAACTGGTGTGTCACTTCCCACTCTCGGGGGTATTATAATGTATGAAATGTAAATTTAAAAAAATAAAAATGTGTTGGGGTGGGGTGGGGTTATCGAACTTCTTTCAAAGCATGGGGCACTTAAAAGCAGACATTTTGCATTTTAAATAGTCTCCCATTGGGTTTGTATTCAGCTCAATGTCAAATGACGCCATCATGTTCTCCATTTTTACCCCCAATAAAACGATGTGACTAATTTATGATAATATCATCAGGTGAGATGCTTTTTTTCATCATCATTCTTCAACTGATTGTTATAAATCACATATTTCACATGCAGTGGATCATCTAAAGTCAAACATAACCTGTTCCAATAAGTTGGGGAAAATTCGATTTGATCAGACCTAAAAAAAATAATGATAAACATGAATAAAAACCTCGCCTGAAAATACCTGGGATAGGCTTCAGCATGCCCGTGACCCTAGTGAGGATAAGAGGTACGGAAAATGTATGGATGAATAAAAACCATCTACAGCATATAATGGAAATGGAAATAATTCCAATGTCTAACTGAAACCATAATAATGCTTTAAAGCTCAGATGACAAATATGTTATAGGGTCAGTTAAAATTCATATTTGCATTGTTTATATGTTATGTAATACATGCACGTAACCTCCAACCGTAGTTTAGCTAAAAAATGAGTTTTTTCCGACTCATATTGAGTCCTCCCCGAACATACCCGAAACTCAAGACACCGGGATGTGGTTAATCTATCCACCGCAAGGGCTACCAGAAGTGACGTTGCAATCGCCAAAACACAGCGCGCCACACTCTATACGCAATTGTCAGCAACGTGTTGGAATATGTGGACGAGGAGGATTTCGACGTACAGGAGCACCCAACTGAACTTGGCATCGTCAAAGCGTACGTTTGGAGGTCGGAACCTGACGGTGACGACGACGAGCAGCCAAGTAGCAGCTGTACAACAGTAAAAGAGAGTGGCCACTGGCTCGATGTGATGGTATGCCAAAAGCATGACTTTTTATAAACTCATGGCTTGAAATAATGCCACACCAATATTGCCAATATTTTTTAGCACAACTATACGTATTATATATTCATATATGTTTCAGTGACACGGCACAAACTTTAACATAGGATGCAGTATTCCTATATATTGTGTGCCCCTCGCTCGAGTTGCGTTATAACACGCTGCACACTGTCTTTGCCGTGTGTCTGTTGGCTTGTCATATAGGCAAAAGTACAGACAGTGCTGAAAAGTACTGTGTGGGTCTTTTTTTCCTACTCCCCAGTGCATAGTAACCATAATAGAGTCGTAGGTATATACAAGGAAATCCTCACCTCTTGTCTGCGCCGCTTCGCCGCGGCGGCTGCGAGATTTAGTTCTCTTGCTGGTGGGGGAGGTCCCGATGGCCGTAGGAAAAATAGTTGGCACCTCAGCTGGCTTCAGCCTCTGCCTCTGTATCCAATGCTTTCTGCTAAGTCTTATTCAAAACAAAGGTCCTCTGACCTTTAATTCAAGTTGTCGTGATCTGATCACGTGAATCGGGGAAATTGTGTAAGTGTAACTATCAGATTTTTTATTAATTTTTAAAGTTTTAAAGGGCTAGCCGTAGCCCAATGGTTAAGATCCTCGCCTGCCACCGTGGGGGCCTTTGTTCACGACCCCGACCGGACCATCCGCCAACATCTCACTCAGAGCTGTGGTGTCCTTGAGCAAGACACTGATACCCCAAAACTGCTCCCTGGGTGCTTAAGTTGCCCCCTGCTCCAGTGTGTTCCACTAACAAGTGTGTGTGTTCACTGTGATGGGTCAAATGCAGAGAACAAATTTCATGTGCATGCATGCATGTTCATGACAATAAAGATGATTAATCTTCTTCTAAAAAGTTCATAAAAGCAAAAAAATAATCCTCATTTCCAGTGCTCTATAAATAATAATGCAAATGTATTGTTGAGTCAGGAAGACATCAAAAGCAAGCGCTTAAATATAGGACTCGTGCATGCTATGTTCAAGCATGTCTTAATATATTGCTGAGGTATCAGATCGGACTTGGTATCAGCAGATACTCAAAATCAAGCGACTCGACTCACGTGCAAAAAAAATAATAAAAAAATGTGAACGCGACATCTCTAGTTTAAAAGATAACCACTGTAAAATGTAAAAATACAAAAACTGACCTCACTCACGCACATGGTGACACAGAAGTTTAATACATATTATTTTTCTCCTCTCATGTTCTTTTTCCTCTAAACTCTGCTTGTCAATAAAAGCCCCCCAAAAAAGCGAAGCATGAGAGGTCATCATTTGATGCACGTTGATTGGAGCGCTCGGGCACTGATGACTTGCATAACACCACGTGTGGCAGTGTGTCATCTTTAGGAATGCATGTCAAGTAAAAAGCCGAAGAAAAAGCTAGACACTCACATGCAGAGGCCTGTACAA
Organism: Phycodurus eques; assembly: GCF_024500275.1. Classification (NCBI taxonomy): domain Eukaryota; kingdom Metazoa; phylum Chordata; class Actinopteri; order Syngnathiformes; family Syngnathidae; genus Phycodurus; species Phycodurus eques. Next base: position 14,265,642 of record NC_084531.1, read on the forward strand.
TCTTGCAATGTGTGACTTCAGAGCTATTTGGGTTTGGAGGTTCCGCTTTACCTCCGCCAGCTTTCACAGCATGCACGGTGCCCCTGTGACTACGAAACATAATATCTGAGCTGGGCAGTGTATCCCTTTAAAGGTACGCTAAGTACAGGCCCATCATGACTAGACGGTTGGGTGGTCCAATAGCTGTCACACAAGTGACAAATAAAGGGGCGCATTGTTTACAAGGTTGCAGATACCCACAGACACACACCTTTATAAAGAATCACGGCCCCATGCTTGAACTCTTGAGTTAAGGAGACTGTCCATTAGCACTGGACCGAGCTCTGTTTCGGGCTTAATGAAGTAGAGCGGCAGAGAGAAAAGAGGAGGGCTGATTAATGGCAGTCAAAGAGAGAGAACAGGCCTCGAAAGAAGCAATAAGGTGACGAGCTGAGAAAGGTTGAGGGTGATTTTAAATCAATGCTTTTGCACAGGGTTGGGGAAACTTTGCAGCTCTGAAGCCCAATTGGATTTGTCATTAGTAGATGAAATAAAAAATAAAAAAGGTTAGTGTATGTAAAATGTATAACAAAGTTCATTTTAATAATGAAATAAAAATTCGGTCTCACTTTTTAACTGTCCATCCATCCATTTTCTATTGCACTTGTCCTCATTAAGTTCGTGGGTGACCTGGAGATTCAAACTCAGAACCACAAAACTGAGATAGACATGCTAACCACTAAGTCCACCGTTCTTCCACAAAGTTATTTACATTTCTTAAATATCGAGGAGGCCTGAATAGGATTAAAGATGTTTTTAACATTCCTGCAAGGAACAATAAGCATACAGCAAAAGCTGCTAGCACATAGGTTGCCTAAAGAAAACTTCTCGGAGGTTCTCTCTTATACATTTGCTAACAGTGTTGGGGAGGAACTAATTACATGTGATGAGATTAATTCATTTCATTACAAAATGTATGTAATTGTAATCCTTTACATTACTGGGAGAACATGTGCAATTAAATTACAGTTGCGTTTGGAAATTTCCATTATTAAATTTGTAATTACATTTCAAAAATCACCGCAAAAGCTCAGATTTTTCCTCTTTCTAAAGCTGATGCTTGTGGTACAGTAGTAGTAGTCAAGGGCCCACGGTGCTACAAAGATAATAACATCAATATAAAACGCTAAGTAAACTATGGTATGTACAGTATAAAAAGTATTAATTGAATGTGCAATATCAAATATCAGGTGACGTGTGCAACATAGTCAAGGTCAGAGAACCAAGGCAAATAAGACACTGTACCAAAAATAGCATGTTCCAGACTCCAAAGACTTGGTTAACACCGCAGCCATGCCACTCTCTCTCTGCCTGTGCTTTATAATAGACAATAGATAGAACCATTACACCATTTCCACCACGTCAATGCCTCACATTCGACATGGCCGCCACGTAGGCAAGGGAGGCACATCTTTTGGAATTGGATCTAGTCATATTGTATATCTGTTACCCGGAAATACGTCAGTCCCGTTCTCTGCCTGCATTGCGCCACAGCACCAGTAAACAACAGCGGCCAATTCTGGAACTAACAGATTGTCAACGGCAGTGTACGTGACAAATAGAAACTATTTTTGGACACACTGTTCAGTTCCGACGTTCCATTTGATCCAATATCCGTTATATCTGGGCCGTTTTATCGCGGTTCCACTGTCCATGTCAATGACACAATTGCCCACCCCTGCTTTAGCTCATTTTAATAATTCCTTACCCTCTTCGATGACTTTTATTTGTATTATTTATTTTTGCAAATACTTCAAAAGGCTCTCATGTCCTGCACCTGCGCCCGCTGCTTAATGCTGGCCAAAGCCTGACATGACTCTCCTCGGCTCAGCGGGAAATGATTAAAGTCACAGTCCGGTCTGCTGGTGGCACTCGGGTGGAACCAGTCAGCAGCAGTGCTGGGCCTCTTAAAAAGGCCAAGTACGCACACGCACACACGCGCGCACAAACACACACACACACACACGCACACACACACACACACACTCAAATGTAGTCAGTCACCTGTGCAGGGTCATGCGGCGAGTGTTCCGCATTAAGCAGCGAGCGGCTTTGCTTTTAAAGCCGCCAGTGAAGGCGAGGGAGGCATGCAGGCGGCGTGCGTGTTCATTAAAGGCAAGCCGCACCATTCACAGGGAGAAACAAGGCCGTAAAGGCAATTAATCTGGCCATAAACAAGCCGTCACGCCTGTCCGACAGCCAAGAGCACACAGGCATGACAGCGGCATCATGGCAGGAAGGGGAGATGAGCCTCGTGTTCCTGCAGGTTCTCCACCTCATTATCTTTCTGCATGGCACTCTTAGATAAATCCAAAGATATAAACACTTTTTCCCCTCCCTTTAATTCAAAATGTGTGCTATCTTGAATCCACAGTGATAGGTAGGCGGAGTTCATGGCCAAAATCCCAGAAAAAGTGCACCTTCAAACCAAAATAGCAGAGTACCTGCAAGCAGGAGTGCATTTAGTCATTTGGGGACCCAAGGCAAACACAGTCATCCATGTGTCACCACCTAAAAAGTGAGAATGAGTAAATTTTCCTTTTTCCTGAGCTAGATAATGTCATTTAAATCCTTCTTCAGGATTATTATAGACGAGTAAATCATCTCAACACTTTTACTGCAATTGATAAGAACATTAATCAACATCCATCCATCCATCCATTTTCCATAAGGCAAAATGTGGTGAGCTTTCGAATATGTTACAGCATCTAAAAAAAGAGAACAATAACAAATGATGCATTTTTAATAGGGTACTTGCCTTAATAAAATCTCAGATGAACTGTCATGCAAACCCCTAAAACATTTAACCCACAAGTGTTCATGACATATGGTAGTAAATATTTGTGAGGTTATTGTATTATTGTTCAGGGGGAATGAAACAGCCTGTTAACATTTTTTCAAACTAGTGCTAATGCATCTAAAGTAGGTAGTAGTGATGTCACCTGCGGTTTTTGGTGCCCTTTTATGCCTTTAATCTCTGAAATGATGTCATTCTAATATCGGTATTTGTGAATATGTTCAAGTTTAACTGATGATATCATTATCTCCTATGAGATAAACACAGGAATCTGCCCCTGATACAAAAACACAGACGACAGACACTAGGTCATAAAGTGATGTCTTCATTTGTCCATGTGCTCCAGTATTTTATTGCTCGGTCTCTCCTCCAAGTACTAAGTACTGTGCAAAAGTCTTGGGCCACCTCTAGCTTCCATCCATCCATTCATTGTCCGTACCACTTTATCCTCACAAGGGTCGCGGGCGTGCTGGAGCCTATCCCAGCTAGTTCTTATTTTAATTAGCTTCTTCGCGGTACTCAATTTCTATGCATCCATTTTCTATAGCACTGGTCAAACGTCATGGGCCGGTATCAGATTCTGACAGCATGATAAGCATGAACGTGCCAGTAGGTACACTAGCAAACGTAAAAAGAAAATAATAAATTGACTTTCTCGAAATAAAATCAAAATGTAGTACACAAGCAAAAGCAGCTATCTGACTTGGCAGTGAGCCTATAGTATTTATTTCTAACTCTCGTAGCTGGTTACAAACGTTAAAGTAGGATATTAATGTGACTTTGAATTTGTGGAAGAGTGATGGCACTCTTGGAAATATGATATCCTTCCTCTACCAAGCCGCGGTACCCTCACTGACACATTGAACCAACAACGGGAGGGGTCGTGCCATTTTGCCTGCACGGAGGACTCAAAAAAACAACAACAAAAAAGAAACGCTCATACCGCTGATGGAAAGTTTTAGCAGTTTTGAAACTGTGACTTCTTAAAACTGTGGTACACCTTGAAACCAGAGCAGTGGGGGCACATACAGCCACCCAATAAATGTCAAGAGCTAACTGAGTAATTCATGTCTTGTACCAAAACAAACAAAAGAGCCCGTCATTCACATACACACTGCACAGTGCTCTGTATGCGTTCTTGGGTCAACATCGCACACTTTTACCCTGTCATCACTAGTATTAGTGCTTGAGACGCTTAGGTTTAGGCTTAGGTTTAACGTGACATCATGATCTATCCTTCACTCATTCATTTTCCATACCACCTATCCTCATTAGGTATATATATATAATTAGTAGAAAATATTTATTTTGGGCCACGGTGGGCGACTGGTTAGAGCGTCTGCCTCACAGTTCTGAGGACCGGCGTTCAATCCCCGGCCCCGCCTGTGTGGAGTTTGCATGTTCCCCCCGTACCTGCGTGGCTTTTCTCCGGGCACTCCTGTTTCCTCCCACATTCCCAAAACATGCATGGTAGGTTAATTGGTAACTCTAAATTGCCCTTAGGTGTGAATGTGAGTGCGAATGGTTGTTTGTTTGTATGTGCCCTGCGATTGGCTGGCAACCAGTTCAGGGTGTACTCCGCCTCCTGCCCGATGATAGCTGGGATGGGCTCCAGCACGCCCGCGACCCAAGTGAGGAGAAGCGGATCAGAAAATGGATGGATGGATATGAAATATGTATGGTTTAAAATTGAGAAAAAAACATTTTTTTTGCAACAGTTGAACACCGACATATAAAGCTACAAAATGGCAAGTGATTTACATCGTCCCTTCCCCGCTGTCCAAAAACACCAAATTTATATTTATATGAAATCCATGCATGTGCTAAATCTCCCCCATTTGCATTTATTGCTCGAGGCTCCACCGATCATTGCAGATGATGGGTTGCATGCCTGCTCCCTATTGAGTAATAATGAGAGTACTGTGATTGCCTGCGCTAAGAATAAATAGTAAGGTGACTAGTAGCGGGATTGTGTGTGCGTGTGCCATCTGGCCCGTGGCAAAACTTTCACGAGATGTATCAGTACAGGAAAAGGTCTAACAAACAGGCAGAAAGGCATATGCTGAATATCATTCCTAAGTTATTGTCTATGAGAGAATGCGTGAAAACAAATCACAAAGACATTCAAGGACAGGTGGAGTAAAAATGAAAAACAGTCTAAGCTTTTGTCAGACCTTACAACAACACTGAACTCCAAAAGAGGTCAAGAATAGAATATAAAGACCAAACCAAGGCTACCTCAGCACCACTTTGCCCTTACATCCAATTATCTTTTGTTAAAAAAAGATTCCTCGCCATTATTTCCGGGAACCGTGACATTATTGAGTGTTAGGGAACACTGAAAGTATTAGTGTCGTCCCAGTGCACCTTTTAAACAATAACGCTGCCCTTCATGGGGAAAGTAATGCATGGTAATAAAAATATTATCATTTAGCGCAAGGCATGAACAGCCGAATGGGATGAAGGTTAGGTAAAAACAACCAACCCTTTGTTTTAAGGTACAAAGAGTTGGATATCTTTCCCACTTGCATTTAACACCAGCACCTGCGGTCCAATACAAGAATATAAATTCTCAAGATAATAATGCGTTTTTATTTTTTCGTCGTAGAGGTATCAATGTTAATACAGTTGTGCCTTGACTTATGAGTTTAATTCACTAAGTGATGCTCGTAGCTCAAAACACTCATCTCAAATCATCTTTCCCCATTGAAATGAATAGAAATGCCTTTAATCCATTCCAACCCCCCGAAAAACACCAACAAAAGTTGTATTTAATTAATAAGTGTAAAGAATTTAAGTAGAGGTGCAAAGATTAATCAATTAATCGACAACTAATAAATTATCAAATTAATCGATACATTTTGATAATCAATTAATCGTTTAGAGACTTTGCTTAACTTATAATTGTCCAAATCCTCAGAATACTCTCAAGAGTAAATATTAATAATAATAATAAGTATAAAATAATTTATTTATATTTATAAATAATATATAATGATAAAGCAGGTGAAACGGCGGATGACTGGTTAGCACATCTGCCTCACAGTTCTGAGGACCGGGGTTCAAATCCCCGTCTGTGTGGAGTTTGCATGTTCTCCCCATGTTTGTGTGGGTTTTCTCCGGGCACTCAGGTTTCCTCCCACATCCCAAAAATATGCATGGGAGGTTGATTGATGACTCTAAATTGCCCTTAGGTGTGGATGTGTGCGCGAATGGTTGTTTGTTTTTATTTGTGCCCTGTGATTGGCTGGCAACCAGTTCAGGGTCTTTCCCGCATCTCGCCCAAAGTTAGCTGGGATAGGCTCCAGCACGCCCGCGACCCTTGTTAGGATAAAGCGGTATAGAAAATGGATGGATGGATAATGATAAAGCAGACTGATTGTCTTTTTGTTCCATAAAAGTAAGATATTTGCAAACATCTTTTACTTTGGAAACAAATTACCAATATTTTTGCCGATTTTTTGACAGATGTTTCGGACCAAACCAGTAACTGAATCATAATCAGTTTATGTTTGCGGATTTTCTGCACAGTCAATTTGAAATAATGTGCTGTGTTTGAATCAGGGGATTAATTTTTCCATTTCCATCCATTTTCAACACCGCTTACACTGGTTAGGGTCGCGGGACGCTGGAGCCTATCCCAGCTGACTTCGGGCGAAAGGCGGACTACACCCTGAACTGGTCGCCAGTCAGTTGCAGGGCACATATAGACACGGACAACCATTCGCACTCACATTCACAACATCACTGAGTGGGAACTGAACCCACGCTGCCTGCACCAAAGTCAAGCGAGTGTACCACTACACCATCAGTGACTGGATTAATTTTTTTCAAAGTTTTTTTTAAGATGATTCATCCATTGATTGGAAAAAATAATCGGCAGATTAATTGATTAATTAAAATAATTGTTAGTTGCAGTGCTAAATTTAACAGTTTGTGCATCATGATTTCATGCATTAATTCAATGGGCATTGTGTGCCTGGTGTGTGTGCCTTGGCCACCAAGGGGCAGTATGACACATACAGACATACTAACGTAGCTTTGTTGATAAAATACAAGAACAATGTCGCAACTAAACCCCAAGAATAATAGTCATTTTCTTGCATAAGATAAAGAACATATGCCTGTGAGCATTAATGTATACTCGGTTTGCATGTGTCGCTACCCTTTCTGTTGAAATATCCATCCATCCATTTTCCTCTGCTTATCTGAGGTCGGGTTGCAGGTACAGCAGCTTAAGCAGGGATGCCCAGACTTCCCACTCCCTAGCCACTTCGCCCAACTCTTCCGGGGGTATCCCAAAGCATTCCCAGGTCAGCCGAGAGACGTAGTTTCTCCAATGTGTCCGGGGTCGTCCGCGAGAGGTCACCCCACCCTTTTCCGACTGAGGACCATGGCCTCAGATTTGGTGGTACTGATTTTCATGCCAGCCACTTCACACTTGGCTGCAAAGCATTCCAGCGAGAGTTGGAAATAACGGCTTGAAGAAGCCATCAGAACCACATCATCTTCAAAAAGCAGCAACGAGATATTGATGTCACCATTCTGGACCCCCTCATCACCCCGGCTGTGCCTAGAAATTCTGTCCATAAAAGTAATGAATAGAATTTCTGACAAAGGGCAGCCAACCTCGGCGGCATCCAAGTCTCACTGGACACGCTCCTGGCAATGCAGACCAAACATGCGATAATGCAGAGGCGTGTCAACCAGGACAGCCTCACAACATCCAGAGACCTTAGGAACTCATCCCCCTCTGGGGTCCTGCCACAGAGGAGCCTTTTAACCATCTCAGTGACCTCAACCCCAGCGATAGAAGAACTCATCTTAGAGTCCCCTTCTGTCGAAGATGGGAGTTGAAGCTCCTTCCGACAGAGCACTCTGCCAGAAGTTCCCAACAGACACTCACAATACGTTTGGATCTGCCAGGTTGGACCAGCATCCTCCCCCACCATCGGAGCTGACTCACCTCCAGGTGGTGATCGGTTGACAGCTCCACCCCTTTCTTCACACGGATGTCCAAGGCAGCACGTCCAATGACACGACCACAAAGTCGATCACCGAACGGCGGCCTCGGGTGTGCTGGTGCCAAGTGTACATATGGACACCCTTATGTCTGAACATGGTATTCTTTATGGACCATTCCTCCCAATCACGCCCTTTCAGGTCCAATGTCATTTTTCACGTGAGCGTTGAAGTACACCAGCAAAACGAGGGAGTCCCCAGCGGGAGCGGTCTCATGCACACTCTCCAAGGACTCCAAAAAGGGTGGGGATTCTGAACTGCTGTTTAATCCATAAGCACAAACAACAGTCAGGACCTGTCGCCCCACCTGAAGGAGGAGGGAAGCTACCCTCTCGTCCATCGGGGTACACCCTAACGTACAGGCACCGAGTCAGGGGGGGGGGGCAATAAGTATGCCCACACCTGCTTGGTGCCTCTCACCGTGGGTAACTCCAGCGTGGGAAAGAGTCCAACCCCTTAAAGAAGATTGGTACCGGAGCCCAAGCTGTGTGTGGAGGTGAGTCCGACGCTATCTAGTCGGAACTTCTCAACCTCGCACACCACCTCGGGCTCTTTCTTTGCCCCTCCTCCAAGCCTAGCTCTAGAGGGGGCCCCCGGTGACCCACGTCTGGCCAAGGGGAACTTAGGTCCATTTATTTTTATCATCATAAGGGGTCATTTGAGCCGTGCTTTGTCTGGTCCCTCACCTAGGAGCTGTTTTCCATGGGTGACCCAACCAGGGGCGTAAACCCCCAGACAACTTAGCTCCCAGGATGATCGGGACACACAAACCCCTCCACGACAATAAGGTGACAGTTTAGGAAGAGGGTGTGTTTAAATATAAGTTGCTTCAAGGGTGATAACTATCACAACATTGATGCTTGTCTCATTATCCCGTCTATGCATCGTGTGCAAGTATTCAGGAGCGAACCTTTGTAAGTTGTGTGTTTTGATTAAATACATGTAGTTCTTTTTGTTTCATGTTTAAACTTCAACTGGGAATGCCAATAAACAACTTGAAGCAAGCATTAGGTTTTTTTTTCAATAATTGTTCAGTATTTGCTGCTCGTTGTTACGTTCACTGTCAATATTTAGCGCTCATAACTAAAAATGTTGCTTGTAGCTCAAGACAAAAAAAGTTGGCCCAGCGACAGCTCGTATATCCAAAAACTAGTAAGTCGACGAACCACTGTATAGCCTCCGCTCTCTAACTTGCAACAGTGCAACAAAAATGTGCATTTGTTTTTCGGGCAAGTGCGTGTGTGTGTCTGTCTGTGTGTGTGTTTGTGTGTTTGCATCGCAAGTCCACGTGAACACCCCACACAGGAGCAATTCATGTCCAGCGGTATTGCGCTCAGGTGAAGAATAATTCACTTTGGAGTGGTACATCTCAAACAGGACCTACGCTTCAATTAAAGCAGAAGTTTTTGGAGAGCTGAGCCTCCAGAGCATTAAGTGCAAGTTGTAAAGACAGAAGAGACTGGCGAGCGTCCGTCCCACTTATGTCCTGAAAGTTTGGAAGAATAGAGAATAAACAAGAATAAATCAGTGACACGCCAACACCAAGCAAGTCCTCTGCATGGATAAAGTGACAACTTAGATATACTTTCTGAAACATGAATGTGTAAAAACAATAGACTCAGACTGTAGAGCAGAGACTTTCTGAGAGTACTCAGGAGAAACAACATCCCCTCTAAACTGGTGGTATCCTTCTACAGGTGCTCCATTGAGCACATCCTCACATACTGTACGTGGGTGTGGTTCAGAAGCTGTACAGTGGCTCAGAGGGAAGCGCTCCAGATGGTCATTAAAACATCCCGAAAGATCATTATTGGCTACCCTTGCACTTTCCTTTAAGAACTGCATGGATCCCACTGTCTAAAGAAAGCTAAGAACATTGTTGAGGACACTTCCCACCCCGGTCGCTTCCTTTTTGAACGGCAGCTGTTCGACGCTCCTGCCCGTGGCTGTAAATGTGAAAGCGTAGGACGTTTCTGTCATGGCAATGCACGAGTACAGTCACGACAGGTAAGAGAACAGGGGTCGCAGTTTTTCCATTCCATCTACAAGTAGTTGGAATGTGTGCGAGGGCCAATCATCTAATGTGCGGTATGTCTGAGTTACGAAGTGTATTTCATTGTCCTGTTCACTCATGTCCAGCAGTGTTGATCGGTGGGCATAAGGTTCAGTTTTGATACAGCGCTTTCATTGGATCTCATTAGATTGTGTACATAATGAATTGGCCAGTAAGTGGACTGCAGTAAAATAAGAGGGGAAATGCATTTAGAGTGGTAGGTATGTGTGTAGTTGCAAGCATGTGTGTGCTATTCATCAAACAGAACCCACATGGAGCTCTGAGTGACAGGTACATGGGTAACTGTCACTGGCTCACAGCTGATGAATATTAACAGTAATCTTGCTGCATTTTTCGCTGTGCACCCACACACACACCGGGGTTCATACCATGCATGAAAACACACATACACAACATTGGCAATAGTGAATTTTTGCTTACTCAAATTGACAAACATCAGCCCAAAGGGGTGACCTTGACGTTAAAAGACTCATTTACTAGTATATATTTCCTTTTCTGTCAATGTTTACCTTGTCCATTTCCCTTCATTTCAGGTTATATCACTTATGTGTCTTGAAAATAATTTCCAAGCTTGTGTGTGTGCGCGCACGAGCGCGTTTATGAATGCATGCATGTTCTTTACAGTAAGGCTCTGGAGAGCAGTCAAAGAGGCAGCAACTTCCTTCTAACTTCTGAATAAAACATTCCATTTGTAGCCGAGGGAGGCGCTCCATAAATCACCTTCCCCGCTACCCGCCGATCGTGAGGATGAGATGGGGCACGCGTGGAGGAAGCTGAAAGACATGCAAGCAGGGCTTGTAATAGTGAAAGATCTTTGAAGAGGGAGCGAAATGAACAAGATGGAGAGCGGAAATCAAATGTGGCGAGACGCATGAATTTTCGAGGCTTGCACAAACAGATATAGAGGTATTTGGCACAAAACCTCCAGGCTGACAGCATTCCTGCTCCAGGACATACTGAGCAGGAACAGGACGGACTGACACCGCAGTAGCGTAGGGAGCAACAGTGCATGGAAATAAACTAAATAAATGTAACATCACTTGAGACTGTTTGGTATGATTTCTTGATGAGTTTTTTGAAGTGTCAAAATGTGAGAAGCTAACGTAGCACTTTTCATCTTTACATAGTGTCTCTGAGATGAACTCAAACAACAGCGGTCACAGAAGTAGGGAGTGGCTGGCTTTCCAGAGGCTAAGTCAAAGCCGCGGCCAGTTAACTCATGTCTAGCGTGAGAAGCTAACGTAGCGGTCTGCATGTTCACTTGGTGCTCCTTCTTGTCAGACAGCACAAACAGATGGACTCAAACATTGAATCCAAATCAATTTATTCTGTATTCAGTGCTCCTTCTGGTCAAAAACAACTCAAACAGATAGACTGAACTCAGTCACTGGAGAGCCAAACCAAATTAGCGGCTAAATAGCTCGTGGCTAATTTGAAAAGCTAACCCAGCAGCTTACATCTTCACTCAGTGCTCCCTCTTGTCAAACAGCCCCAGTGGGTCGAGTAGCCAAATATTGTACTCAAGTAAGAGTACTGTTACTTGAGAATAATTTGACTCAAGTAAAAGTAAAAAGTAGTCATCCAAATATTTACTTAAGAGTAAGAAAGTACTCAATGAAAAAACTACTGAAGTAAAGAGTAATTTGTGAGTAACTTCAGATTTTAATTATTATTATTTTTTTTTTTAATCAGAGCATGAACATCAAATTTTAAAAAATCATATATGGGAGTCGATACACACCTGCCACCATTTCAATTTTTAACTGCCAAAAAAAAACAACAACACATGCATTGGGCCCTACAGAAACATTATTTGCTTTATTCACTTAAATGACTTCATGAAGAAGCTGTTTGCTGACCAGATTTATTGATTGTGTGTGTGTGTGTGTGTGTTTTGCCACATCCACTGCCAAAACCACAGCAAAAACATCTGCAACTTACTTCCAAGGTTTTTTCTCAAGTTAGGAGTGGGCTGAAATATCCAAGTTTGGACAGTCATAATTAAGACCTGCATGACAAAGCTGTTGTTTTTTGGAGTCTGTAAACACATTCGCGCAGCTGTTTTTCACCCCCAAAATGAGTCATTTAGATTGGCTCGCGAAGGCTACGTACGCGGTCATGTGACTGCCTTGTGTCCTCTGATTGGTGAATTGGAGTCAAATGACATTCGTGTTCACGTTTATAGGCACAATGGGCGTCTTTCATGCGTGTACGTAGACACGTACACGCATGAATGGATAAATAAAAGTAGCGAACGGCATGTCGATCATTGTAATGGAGTAAAGTATCGATACTTCTTCACATAAATACTCAAGTAAAAGTAAAAAGTACAGTGCATTTAAAGTACTCTGACAAGTACAGTTTATCAAAAACATTATTTGAGTAAATGTAGCGGAGTAAATGTAGCGGAATAAATGTAGCGCGAGCGTACCTCTGCAAATAGCACAAACAAACTGGGCTCAAACCAGTCAAAGAATGTCCATAAGAGCGGCTAAATAGCTTGTGGCGAGTTTGAAAGGTTAATGTAGCAGTGTACATCTTTATTCTGTGTTTGACCGGTTAAACAGCACAAACAAATGGACTTAAATTAAGATACCAGTCCCAGACGACCTAAATCAAAGGAGCCTCAGCTAGCTACGACACGTCATCTTTACCCAGAACTCCTTGTTCAAACGGGCCTAAACAGAGGCGTGTCCATGATAAATTTGTGTGGTGGAATTGTTAAAACCTGACAGAAATATGTTCCAACAGAGCAACATTGATGTGCAGCTGGTGCAGGGCATTCAGCCCAGTCCTAGTCAGTCCAAACACAGCCCTCAGTTCCAGTACAAATTTGATTGCCAAAAGGGCAAAAAGGGCAAAAGCACTTTTCAGAAGTTCTCCTAAATAAATATCTGGTGGTTTCCCCTTGCTTCAAAGGTCAATGGAAGTGAACTATTGTAGTTTGACCACCTTTGGTGTGAGTGCACTGCTAGACCGATAATTCCAGGTGTCGCTGAGGACTCGCCCACCAAGCACACGCGCGGTTTTACGGCAGCGAGCCTGCTTTGGAGTCAGTGAGACAGGTAAAAAGCTCTCTTGCTACTTTGAGGCGGAGAGAACGTGACACATTTATCTGTGTTTGATGTTATGCTGGCTATGTGCAATGACCAACGTGGGAGTAAGCAGGACATAAATCATAAAATGCTGCTCAAAGCAGAACGAGGGCAGAGAATCACAGGAGAGGTCTACACGGCGCAAAGGAACACAGCACAGCAGCCCGTTCGCTATAGAATTTAGTGCAAAAAGTTTAGAAACTGACGTTTTTGGGGGGAATTATTTTTAAAATTTCCACCAAGGGTTGCATACAGAAACACTGAAGGATGATGGGGCTACTTTGATATTGTTCACCATTTCCATCCATCCATTTTCTTTACCGCCTATCCTCACTAGGGTCGCGGGCTGCTGGAGCCTAACCCAGCTATCTTCGAGCGGGAGGCGGGGTACTCCCTGAACCGGTCGCCAGCCAATCGCAGGGCACATAGAAACCAACAACCATTCGCACTCACATTCACACCTACGGGCCATTTAGATTCTTCAATCAACCTACCGCGCATGTTTTTGGGATGTGGGAGGAAACCGGAGTGCCCGGAGAAAACGCACGCAGGCACGTGGAGAACATGCAAACGCCACACAGTCGGGGCCAGGATTTGAACCCCGGTCCCCAGAACTGTGATGCAGATGTGCTAACCAGTCGTCCACCATGCCGGCTGTTCACTATTTGTTTATTTAACTTAAACAGATACTAAAGTTAATCCATCGTGGGTCATGATGTGGTAAGCAGTTAAATATAGTTAACGATTGTTGTTGTCACAAACCTTTTTTGATAATTGACTGGTTACAGTGTCACATGAAAGTACCGTACAATCACCGGGGGCAAAAGTTGGTCCGTGCGGCAGGTGGCATTTTAAAGCGGGTCGCTGACTTCAGGTAGGTATCAAACAGCACGTCTGTCCCCCTTAGCCGAGGGAGCGAGGAGTGTTTCACAGCTTGCTTGTGTTCATTTCACCATCTGTCCATGTCCCCCGTGAGTGTGACTGCATGGGACAGAGGCGATTTTTTTTTTTTTTTTTTAAGTCCACACGCTCCCCTGTCTCAGCCTCCGCTAATAGCTGACCTGCAAATTTACAGCCAGCACATGCACTTGCATTTAACCGCTGTGTCGTATATCAGCGTGCTCCCAACAACCGCGGACACGGCTGCAGACGCAAAACACTTCCACGGGACAATAAATTACGGCTCTGGAGCTGGATGCTGCCATGCAACTGAATAAAATACACCTCCATGTCTTTTATATTTGTATTGCTTTAATGGACCGCATATTTACTAGTCTCACTGGCACAGCGGCCCTTTTTTCCCCCATTGGAAATGTATTAGTTCAGTTATTCTACTTTCTACAAAAAGCTGAGTGAAGCATCTTGCACCCATTCTTCGATTCTTCTTTTGTCTTATTTACCTGACGCTACGTGCCCAGCAGACAAATAGATACCAACTTTAAAGGTGGCAGCTAACAGCAGGTAGCGGCTCACAGTGCAAACACACGCACACAACCACGTTCAGTACAAGTAAGCAAGCCAACACTGAAACGCAGAGGGAAAAAAACACACCTTACGGGCATGTTGCAGGGGTAATGGACTCGGTAATTGCTTAGCAACAGGCAACCTGTCTACCGAGGTACCCACTGCAGGTCTGTGCGTGTGTGTGTAAGACACACACACACAAACAACAACATTTCTGTTTTCACTTATTCTATCTCACCGAGTCCCCTGCTGCTTGTGCTGTCACGCTGGTCGTATTTGTGTCAGATACATCACAACACCGCAAATAGTGTGTTTTGCTTGTGTACAAATAGTTGCGTCTCTGGAGTGTCTGTCCACACATCCAGGTTATGATTCAAGCATTCCAGGGCAAATTTGTATCATTACTGCTCTCACACAGAGTTTCTTGACCCGTGACATGATCGGCTAGGCTGGGTGAAGATCCAGGACCACCTTCAAGACTAAACTCAAAACACCGTCATGCAGAGGCACTATCATGCAGAAACACCCACATTCCCCACAGATGACATGCCACTGCTAACAGGTCAAAGCAAAAAGATAATGTCTAGATAAGACTACAGGATTTTAGCTAACACGGCCAATTTCCCATTTATTCACATGCACGGACCAATGTTTACCGAAGCTTTAGAGCATGATTCGAAACAACGCCAGCATGTTTCGTACAAATGTTGTGCTAGCACTAGCTTACTAGGCTACATAACATTATGTTGCATGCTTGCGAGCCATATCGCTGGGTTCATCAACAATGGCGGCGGGGGGCTGAAGTGCAGACTCGATCGGGTCGGGGAACTTTATTTTGAAGGTTTGCCAACCCGATCAGCTGTTTTAAAAGACACGTCACACCAGGAAGCAGTGACAAGTCTGACGAAGGCTGGAGTGGCAGACAAAACCGTCAGCAAGGTAAGAACCGGAAACAAATTAGTTTTGTCTGAACAAAAGAAATCCAAAAACCCTTTAAAGGAGGACAAGGTGAACGTTCTAGACCGATTGTGAGTATTGCTAACGCAAGTCTTTGGTATGAAACTACTATTTTCCAAAGATAGACTGTAAAAAGTGCTCCTTCGATCCATGCGTGCTTGTCATATTTATGCCCGCTAGGTTTTCGCCAATAGTGAAAATGCCTTAAGAGGATGAACTTATCTGGATGTGGGAATCCACTGCCCTCAGTAGTCTTACTGAAATGTGAAGTTGGCCTTTTTTTGTTCCTATGGCTTAAGTTATGGGCTATGAAAATACCTATTATGATGCCTAATATTACTTTTGCTTTGTAACATAAGGGTAACTTACTCGCTAGTCATCTCTTTTTTTTCCATGTTGTTCTCTTCTATTCTCTCTGCTTCATACTCTTGAGCGTCTTTGTGTAGTCGGTAAACTTCATAAGCAAGCAACTTTGCCTGTTGCTTTAAATATGGGAGCCGTAAAGGATTATAAGTAACATCCTTTGGTAAAGGCTGGTCAGGAGTAACTTATGCTAAAGGCGGTGTTAAAGGTTGCATTGAGGCATCTTTCCTATGCATTTTGTTTAGTTTGATTTAAAAATAAATAAATAAAAAATACAACTGTTGCTATAGGTACTTTGGAGTTATATCGCTCAAAGAGGAAAGGAAAGTTCTGTGCAAAAAGTTAAATCTGGAGAGACTTACTGTGTAGAGTGTAAAAAGTGTGCTATAAACCTTGATCCTTTGGGCATTTTGACAAAAACATGTCACAGATATGGTATGTTATGAAGACAAAACTAATGAAATGAAAAAATACATTCAATGTCACTTTAAAATAAAAAGACGTGTCTTTGTCAGTTGATCTTAAAAGAGTTCCTCCAAGACGAGAGCCCACATCAACCATCAAATAATATATGATCCATCCATCCATTTTCTCCATCACTATTCAGGGCCACGGAGAAGCTGGTGTCAATCCCACCTGATTTAAAGGTGAGAGATGGGATGGACCCTGAAAAGATCACGTGTCAACCCCAGGACTGACATATGGAGACAGACAACCATTGAAATTCACATTCACACCTTCGGGCAATTTAGAGTCTTCGAGGAACCTACTATAAACATATCGTATACCCTCAAATAGTGGCTTAAGCTCTAATAGACACCCGTGTGCATTTTCCACTCAACAAATAAATGCCTCTCTCCAAGTAGATGCTGTAATCACCTTAACGCGGTTTATTAGGTTTGCAGTGAGTGGTGACATTTTCTTTCCAGAGCATCTTATCAATGCAGAATAGCAACAGGGAGGCAAGCGCAGAGTGGGCTTTGAAGAGAACAAGTAGGTGGCGGGTTGAGAGGAAAGCCACAGTGCGAGAGTTGTGGTTCCCGCGTATGATCTCAAGAAATCGATCCTGGATGTCCAGTTCGGTCGATTTTCAATTCGGGATTGAAATTGTGACAACACGTCGCGAGGGAAGATTGTCCTGCCAGGTGGACGTGCCTTTCAAGTGCCTCCCAGGAAGATTAAGTGACTTGTGGACCCCCCCCCCCGGGAGAGGGACGACTGCTTTTATGTGCTGCATTTACAGCTGTGCTCTCTTTATCTCCCCATCTCCAGCTCACCTCCATTTTACCGGCCTCACCGCATCCTGAGTAATGCGTGCAGCTCCATACAATAAAAGAGTAAGAAACTAAAATGGCACTCAATAGAGCGCAGACCCCTGCCAAGGTTGAACTGTTAGCAAAAGTGATTTGTGCTAGCGGGCTACTTTTTAGTTCATGGAGGATGATGTCTAAAATGACTGGACTACATTTTTTGAATTTGGGGGAATGGTTCCTTCATGACTAATAACAAAAGTAAAATTACATTTACTCTAATAAAAGTGCAATTGTGAAAGAAAATGTAGTTCTGTTTTTTTTTTTGTGTTCGTCTATTTGTCAGTTGGCTACATTGTGGTTTATAAGGAATGACATAAAACAATTGGATGGAACTTTACCATTTGCATCCTGGGATGGGAGGGAACTATTCAATTGTGACTGAAATGAATGAAGAGAACAATTCCTCTTTCTGAATATGATTTTTTTTATATACATTCAATTTTATTTTTTTTAAATCTAATAAACAAAACAACAACAACGATCAAAACAATAAAGCTTGTCCAGCTTAGTCATCGATAACGATGCTAAACTGCATGCTATTTTCCTGTAATCTGTTTTACTTTTGGTACAAACACGATATTCTATTGTTCAGTTTTATTTTATTTTATTTATTTTTTGTTTTAAAAAACAGCTCCTGTTTCATTATCAGGAAAACAGTTTAAAATATGTTTTTAAATAATAAAACTGGAAAAACAGATGTCGTTGCTGTTATTGTGACTTTTGACATCCCATCAGGGGTTGCTACATCAAGTCACTCACATGATTTTGTATACTACAGTACCAATACAGAAAAAATAAATAAATACCACGATACCTCGCTATAAAAAATGGTACTATACTACTTCTTCTCAGTACCGCTATTTTTAAAAGTGGCTGTGTGCAGTTTGACAGATCGAGATCAACTCTTGTGCTTGCTTCAAGTTGTTTGTTTGTAACTACCAACTGAAGTTTGTTTTAAAACTGACACGTAAAATAAAGGCAATTAAACAGCGCAAGTCCGCAAGCTATGCAACTTGTATCCAGGTGGAATCAGGGTGAAACCAGCCTCTCCCAGCTGGGATAGGCTCACCCTCGACACTAGAGAGCACATAACCACACGGCTTCGGCGCCATCTTGGAGTCCTTTCTCTGTCAATTGCCCGTCTGTTGTCATACTAGAGCGGCTCCAACTACCGGAGACACATTCCTTGCGTGTTTTTGACATACTTGGCAAATAAAGATGATTCTGATTCGACACTTATGAGGACAAGTGCTGTTGAAAATGGATGGATGGGTGTTTTTCAAACACAGCATATGTCAAAATCCCATGAAAAAGTTCTCACTTGTGGGATAATGATAAATTGATTATCTGCTCGTTCATTTTACCCCACCTCCTTTCTCCCGTGCGGCGGCATGGCCGGGGTTTCTGCAGACGTTTTGGCTGCCCGTCGTTTGCCTACTGGTGAGGTGACACATGACACGTTGTGAAGCGGAGCCTCCCCGCGGGAATACTAATGGACGAGAGACCAGAGTTTCCGAGCCGGGGAGGCAGACCGAGGAAGACGGGCGTACGAGAGGCTAAGGTCAGGGTGGGTGGAAAGCGGAGATGGACATCAAAAGAAATGAAGTGTAAAAACTGGAAGAAAGGCACAAATGAAAATGTGAAATTTAAGAAAAAGAAAAAAGAAGAGGGGGAGCAGTGGCGCACAGAAAGGTGTGCAGATGAAAACATGACAGGCTGTGTTTAGCTGAGCTGAAAGGGAAAGAGGATGAAAGAGTTTTTGAAAATGAATAATTCAAGCACAAAAACAAGGGAATCAGCAGAAAAAGAAGCCCCCCCCCCCCCCCCTCTCCCCCCAAGCACCTGCACACGGTCACACCTGCATGGAGCCGGATGCCCAACAGCATTTGCATCTTTACAGCCCAAAAACTTTCATTTGCAATGCAGCGCAGGTTCACGCCCTTGACTCTCTGACCCTTTCCTCCACTTCTGGGAGTGCTTTTGTACATTCGCACTCACAAATGTGGGTGGTGCAGAAGAAAAACAAAGCTGATCATTTACCTCACAAAGATGTAACGCTGACTAGGGCTTTATTTTAAAGCAAGCCGGTCGTGTTTTGATTGTCGACTTGGGCCTGGAGTGCAGCCAATAACACTTAAATATGTACCCGCTGCTGTGGCGTCCCCAAATCACCCTAACACAACACTAATAGCAATAAGGTGCAAAGGGAGGGGGCGGCAAATTGGATTTCTCCGCTGGTATATATTCATTTCACTGAGAGTAAGACTATTGAAAGCTGGCACGGTATAAAATCTACATTTATTTAGACTCAGCTGGATTGACGTCAACGAGCGAGTACACAGTAAATATTGAGCATAGGAAATGTTTGCAAGTGCACCGGTGGGTGATTGCTGACCCTCTCCGACGACTGCTTCATCTCTCCATCCATCTCATCTCGGCGGCACACGACTTAACCACGCTCCTGCTGGCTCTCCATTTATCCCTCGGAATAAATTTTCTATTATGGTGTCTCATAAAACAGACGCGCGCAGAACTCCAATATATACTTGCATCCTTGCACATATACTGTGATTAATGCCGGAACAATCAGATAAACCCAAACTGTGTAAAAAGGTAAAAAGTCATTCTCACCGGGATTTAGAGGTAAATCTTGTGAAAGGCACTTTACTATCTTGATAATCAAACTATTTTTCAGCAACATAAAGCACTGCTAACTTTATACTCTAAAACAACAGCAAGAGTTGCTGCAGCAGTCATTCTGATCTGAAAATACTATATATATTGCTATGAAATAATGTTTTTGCATAATTCATAGGGTGAGGGTTTGCAGGTATCCCAATATTTTCCTAAACCCATCAATGTACTACTAATAGAAAATGATGAACAAATTGTACTAAAAACTAGTTGCGAGTGAATCAACAGTGCCTCCGCAGGTTGCAACCTAGTGCAGTTAAAGACATTCGACATTGCTTTGTGTTAACAATTGATTATGAAAAGAAAATGACTCCATTATCATGCCTAAAATAAAGGAGCTTCAATTTATCCTTTCATGAAAAAAGGTCCCATCAAGAAAAGAAGAACAGAAAAATATATTAAAGCGAAAGCGTTTGTTAAGTAAACCAGATTACACTAATATATATAGACATTAGTAGAAGTAGTACTGTATAGTAAGACAGCAAACAAACCCAACACAGTCCACATCACTGAAAGCATGTTTATTTCTGAGTTGCATATGCACACTTTCACTTAAAAGTGAATAGTGGTACCTTGAGATACGAGTTTAATTCATTCTATGACCATGCTTGTAACCCAAACTCATATCTCAAATCTTATTTCCCCATTCAAATAAATGAAAATACCGTTAAGCTGTAGTTGGCCCCATACCCCCTCCTAGCCCAAATAAACCAAAAAAGTTTTGGAATATGAAAAATAACACTTAATAAAATTGTACATTATGAAATACAGTAATCAGATTAGTAAATAAAATGTAAAATGTGGAAACTGTTTTTGCCACAGTTCTCCTTCAATTCAGTGGATATTGTGCTGCTTCTTCTGGTGTGCGTGCCATGGCCACCTGGGGGCAGTATAATGCAAATTGGGTATGTATACCCATATGGGTATACATGGCGAGGGTCACAGGTCCTCATTAAGCTGCTGTAATATTAGCCTCTATTCATAGAGGATGAATAATACATGCATGTGCAAATTGCTATATTATCTGTTCATGTGTTGTATCTCGTATCTCAAGGCAGCACAGTAATGTCATTGACTTTATAATGCAATTTGTGTATTTTGCGTCACAACAGTCGTCCCGTCTATGAATGACCAATAAAGCAAACCTTTGGTGCGCAGCATTATTACATCCATGCATACATACGTTTGCCTGGCACAACGATGTTGTTTTGTAATACAGGTTATTGTGAATTGACGACTATTTACATTTTCCGTCTACAAGTTACATCTGAAAACAAAGATGAAAATGAAGTGCACAACTAGGCAGTAACCAGCAGACGTTTTTCAGCCGGGCTCAACTTGTTCGCTGGCTAAAGAAGGAATTGCAACAAAGCATGGCTGGACCAGCTAGCTTATCATATTACGACAAAGAGCGTTTGTGTTTGATGATGTACTTGCTGCATGCACCACATGAACGGATCTGATACACTTATAGACAAGTGTACTGTAACTCAGACGCTTAGTGATGAGCTGAAAATAAATCCATGCGTTTATTGACTTAATAGGGGCTGACTTTTCTTTTTTTTTTTCTCCCCTTTCTTCAGCCTCAGGACTGCCGCTTAAACAAAATTAGCCAGTATCAAACACCTGTCGTCAAGGTAACGCAAAGCAGTTATCATGCTGGCAACCCCGCAGTAGAGGGGCCGTGGTGAGTAGTGGGTGATTTGGATGAGACGGGATCAACCCTCAAATCAGACTGGTGTAAACAGGGTTGTATTCTTGGTCGGTATTTTGAAAAACACATGGCAGAAACAGTTTAGATTTGTGGAAAGCTTGCCCGCTATCTTTTAGAGCTAAGTTTGAGGTCATTTTCATTGATTGATCGCAGCAGAACATGCTCATTTTGGTGACAACGTAGTCAGTCTGCTTTTAGTAAATTTAGTGTTCGTTCCCCGACTATTTTCTTTTATTTATTCTGTGTGTTTAAATCCAACTAGATAGTGTGCCCGCAGGAATGGCTGCTGTGCTTCATCTAAGAAACACGCACGCCTTTATGAGAATTGCCTTCAGATGATCTATTTTTGGGGTTCTCAAGTCTACACTTTAACGGTAAAGCCTTCAATCAGACTGGGCTGGAACGATCACGATTGGCATTGATGGTCACTTCCCACACGCATTTACTCTTTCCTTCCTCATAAAGCTGTGATTTCCTCCTTCCCTGTCTGCTCTTTGCCTGATGGGTTTTATCTGAAAGTTAATCTCCTTAAAACAACAATCTCCTCATCCCCCTCCGCATCCCTCTCTCGCTTTATCTTTAACGGCCTCTTTCTTTCTTTCACGCAGACATTTGTCTCTGCAGTTCCAGACATCTCCATCTTTCCGCCAGTCTGGCCTGCCAGCCTTCCCTCATTTCTTGCCGCACGCATATCCAGCCATCACTCTTTGCAGCCGCAACAACTCGGCTTTTGTTTCCCCCCGCGGATGAGCTTGACGGATGGCTGTCTTTGCAGGGCGCACTTTTTGTTAAACTAGATAATGTTCATATCCATGCAACAAAGCTACACTCTTTGAACTATTTGGAGTAGCTGTCAATTTCCTTAATGGCCATTATTTGGGAGGACAGTCACAGTTAAATAACAATGGAAGAAGGTGAATAAATGATTTCATTCTAAAATAAAAAAAAAAAAAAAAAAAAAAAAAACACTACCTCACTTCAAATGAGTGTTTGCCTTTGACACTTTAAATCAATGCAGAGAGGAAACGGAAAATCACATAATAATGACACCTAAGTGGAAGGTTTCCTGGAGTGGAGATGAAGGCAAAGAGTTGCACAGCGAGACGGCAAAGTTACATTTGTGCTGACTTAAAGACGTTCGGGGCAGACGGAGATGAAAGCGTGAGGCCACTTTGGGCAACGCGGTGAGGTAGTGAGGAAAAAAACAGAAGAGAAGAACATATAGTTGAGTTACACAAATTGTTGTTGGCTTCCAGGCAGTCACCTGGGAAGTATAAGTTCCTCAGGCTTACGAAGAGTAGAGTCACTGCATGGTGAAGTTTAAAACACACAGTGTCGTGATTCACCATTGTTGCGTTCACTAGTTTGTTGGTCATCATAAACAACAGTGTGTCATTCAAATTATTGGGATCTTTTATGAGCTAATTTTATTTCCTAGCCAGATTTTGGCTGCCAAGGACAAAGGCATTTTGTTTTTGGACAAGCAATTTTGTATTTGTTGTGTGTATTTATATTATATAAGTAGCAAGTTCCAAAGCTCTTGTATTCGGTACAACTGGCAACAAACAAAGAAAAAAATTATATTTGCTACAACTACAACTTGACAAAACACAGTGAACTAACATGGAATCAAGACAAACACAAACTATGATCAGTGGCAAGAGACGCAAGACGAAACAAATTATAGTGTTGCCTTTAGATATGAGTTTAATGTGTTCCATGACTACGCTCGTAAATAAAAACAATTGTATCTCAAAGCGTTGCTCCCCATTGAAATGAATGGAAATTCCATTCATCTGTTCCACCCTCATCCAAAAAAAAACAAAAAAAAAACATTTTTGTACTGTTTTTTAAATGTGAAAAAAACTACTTTATAATATTGGACTTTTTAAAAGACATGCATAAAGTACATTTATTAAATAGAAAATAGCTCTGCACTACCTTTGCATTAGTAGCACTGGTGTGACCAACTTTTTCAGTTGGCAGTGTGACTACACCATACCATAGTTTCACATGAAGATTGACAGTGAATCCAGATATATTTGCAAAATATTTGACTCTGAAGAAGTTTGTCCGCAACAAGCAGTAGCAGAAAAAACAGGTCAATTATATATTTTTCAAAAAAAAAAAAAAAAAAAAAAACAAAGGCTTTACTTTTAATTGATGATTTGTTTGACTCAGAAGGGCGAGTTATTATATTGACCCGTCTTAGCCCTCTTCCCCTGGGAAAATCACTTAATTTTGAGCATTACCACAACCACATGATTGACATACATTTAAAAATCATGATCATCAATCACCATATAAAAGTATCGCTTATGATTATTCACACTATTTTGCAAATAATTTACTAACAAAACAAACCAATTTACCTATTTAAAACCAGAGTTCCAAACAACACAGATAAATCATTACTACTGCAATTATTACTATATTATTTTGATGATAGTTTATTTTCCTATAGAATCCTCTTTAAAGGAGTCTGGCCTTTTTAAATTTGCACATATCTTCATATGTCTATGCTATAAACAGGGTTTGGCTAGATACGGTGGGTGGATGGGTGGTTGGTTGGGTGGGTGGGTTGTGGTTGGTGGGATGGATGGATGGATGGATGGATGGATGGATGGATGGATGGATGGATGGATGGATGGATGGATGGATGGATGGATGGATGGATGGATGGATGGATGGATGGATGGATGGATGGATGGACAGATAGATAGATAGATAGATAGATAGATAGATAGATAGACAGACAGACAGACAGACAGACAGACAGACAGATAGATAGATGGGTTAGCTTTGCAAGGTTCGTAAAGTTATTAAAACCTTTGCATATGACTGTAATAATGAGTGAAATGAAAACGACAGACAAATTAAGCAGGCAATCTTTTGCAGTTAGTGATGCTGATTCTGGTTGGAGTAGTCATTATAACCTGAGTGCAATATACAAAGAATTTTGAAAATCGCATGACGGACTACGGAGAAATTTAGTTTTTTGTGTCAGAAAAAAATGGCCCTTTTTAGGGAATATACTGTGTTTGTGTGATATTGCCTATAGAAAATCTGGTATGACGTTTTCTCAACATATCTCCGAGACCTTTGCGTACGGTTGGATACTCGGGCAAACCCCATCTCTGATACAGTGACAAGTTTCTGTTAAAAATATCCACCAATCAGCTTGTCCAAGACAAAATAATGAGGGGTTCATCAAACGGTGACACGTGCCCTAAAGACTCAGCCTACTGTAAATAGCCCAAATAGAACATTATTCATGAGAGAAGCAGTGTGGGAAGAATAGGTCATGTACATTTGTCAGCATTTTTATTTTCTGGAATGTATTTGTTATGAAGGATTTTAGAGGCCTTTAAAGTGCTCATTTTTTTTAGAAAATTCCACAAAGATGGCAGCGACTTGTCACATTGTTACACCTAGCTACGTGTTATATGTCAAAGCTACAGAATGTGTAATGTGTACTTCTCTGTTTTATTGTGTGTTTAGTTTGATAGTCAACTTAAATTGGGATTGGCAGTGATCAGCTTGAAGCCTGTCTACTAAACTGCGGTTTGTTGTGAGGTGAGTTGAGATGAGTTTGAGTCTCAAAATTTTGCCAGCAAGTACAAAATCCGCGGAACCGCAGCTCGGATCTGGAAAAAGTTGTTAGTCGGGTCACTCGTATCTCAAGGCACCACTGTATTGTTTGTGACATTGACTCTGGTGACTGACTTGCGCAGGCAGCATGAGTTCAATTCCCTCTCAGTGACAACTCACTGCCCTCTGATTGACAGTCCAGAGTATACTGTGCCTGTCGGAGGGAAGTCAGCTGGGATAGGTTCCAGCTCCCCACAACCCTAAACAGGATAAAAGGTATAGAAAATGGATGGATGGGTGGTAGTATCTGCCAAGAACGAAAAATACACACTTGGAGTATGCAGTTTTTCTGAGTGGTTAAAGCGGCCAACAGAATAAGAAACACCAACAATGGCCGTTTAATTGTGAACTCAGCAACCCACCGAAGCCCTCGGCCTTTACTCCTTACAATGACGGGCTCTCTGCCAACACCATCTGCAGCCGAGCTCGCACGCAGCTGCGTCTTACTCAAGCATATTATCTCTGGTATAATTGCTGCATTACTGAATGTCAATATAACAATAATCAGTTTCACGGGGCCAGAGACAACGAGGGCAATTCTTGGAATAGCATTCGCTTTCCGCTAATTTGCAACACGGAATATGAGCTCAGATGCCATATGTAATTTAGACTGCCCAAGTTAACGGGTCATTATTGTAAAGCTGTGCACAAAACTAGTCATTGTCTTCACTGCTGAAGAATCAAGACGGTTGCTTACGTTTGAAACATGATAAGCTTTAATTATCTGACAGGAGGACTGTGAATGTGTGTAGGAGATAAGACGGAGATCTGCAGCCTCTCGTGGGACATTTTAGAGAGAAAGGACGCTTTGATTTTGATATTTATCATCCGAAAGCAAGTGTACCAAAATGCAGCATAAACAAGAGGCTAGGCTCTTTATCTTGATACAAATGGACCATGTCTGAAAACATTGTCCAGCCTAATTTCTAGCCTCATTGGGTGTAGTTTGTTATGCAGTTTACTAGTGGGAACAATGTGCAATTAGGTGTCAACACTTAAAATTGCCGAAATAAAGTTGAAAAATGTGGTCTTGGTTTCCCAAACCCGTAAGATTTTCACTTGCTCTCGCAGAAAGTGTTTCCAAGGGGGCAACGATTGCTCAATCCGTCACCTGTATAAATCAAAACATCACCTTATTTGTCAGTCAAGCAAAAGGGGAAATTAACAACCACAAAACATGAAAAAAAGTTCAATTGTTGAAAATATTGTTATATCTTCTTTTCCTTTCGGCTTGTCCCTTTAGTGGTCGCCACAGCGCGTCATCCTTTTCCATGTAAGCCTATCTCCTGCATCCTCCTCTCGAACACCAACTGCCCTCGTGTCTTCCCTCACGACATCCATCAACCTTCTCTTTGGTCTTCCTCTAGCTCTCTTCCCTGGCAGCACCATCCTCATCCTCCTTCTACCAATATACTCACTATTTGTCCTCTGGACGTGTCCAAACCATCGAAGTCTGCTCTCTCTAACTTTGTCTCCAAAACATCGAATCTTGGCTGTGCCTCTGATGAGCTCATTTCTAATTTTATACAACCTGGTCACTCCGAGAGCGAACATCAACATCTTCATTTCCGCCACCTCCAGCTCTGCTTCCTGTTGTTTAAAAATGCACATTACTGCCACCTGCAGGCCTGGAATGGAACAGTATAGACCCAAACTTTCACAGTGAGCAGTCAACTTATGGCTCACGGACTCTTGGAGCACTTAAATCTCAGTTTTGGCACCAGTCATACAGTGTGTCTAACAATGTTTCTTAAATAGTGCCGTTTAAGTCACACTTTAGTGACTGAGACAGACTAATGGCATGAAGAGTCAGCCAACCAAAGAGTTGCGGGCCAGTCAGCCGAAGGGGATGTGACTGTCAGGTATTTTAAAGGATGCTGCGGAGAGCTGTACAAACAGACAAAGATCCTCTCCTCGGCTCTAAAATTTACAAGTGACGTGTTTTTATGGTTGCAGGAGAAGAGAGAATGAGGCTGCGCAACCTTGTAGTGAAGAGAAGGTTGAAGCACTGATAAATCTGAGACAGCGGTGCGTTGGTGGGACAGGAAATAACTAACAACAGCCGCATGGAGGAGTAGCGAACAAGGAGTGGCTTAAAAGAAGAGCTCTCACCTTGACACTCATGTAGTCTTTAAAACTAATAAAAACTCTACCGCATTTTAAAACTGCAAAAAGTGGGTTTAATGAGGCAGTAGAAACGTGGATTCTAACAGCCAACCAGCAAAGAAAATTGTTTCTCTGAAAAGAATCTGGGGGAAACGAGAACAAAATCTGTCTTGAAAATTGTAGAAATATTTAACATCCTTTGATAGCACATCAATTAGGGTTAAAGAAAAAGTGAAAGAAAAGTTTAAAAAGAAGTTAAAGTTAAATAAAACTGCTGTTATGGCAACGAGGATGGTAATATCATCTCTAAGCGCGCACATTCACTTTCGGAAATAGTTATCTACTTATCAAGAAAAGATGTACTTCAGTAATCTCGAACACTGTTTAGGGTACCGTACGCCCACAATTTTTTTAATTAAATCCACAAGAACATGCAATTTGGACTAATCTTTGAAATGTTACCCACAGAATCACCTATTTGCAGATTTGTGATCAGGTGAACCTCGCCCCATCTTCGCTTGTGAATGACTGAGCAATCCAGGGAAGCTCCTTTTATACCCAATCCTGGCACCCACCTGTTCCCAATTAGCCTGTTCACCTGCGGGATGTTCCAAACAGGTGTTTGATGAGCATTCCTCAACTTTTCTCAGTCTTTTTTGCCACCTGTCCCAACTTTTTTGGAACGCGTTGCAGCCATAAAATTCTAAGTTAATGATTATTTGCTAAAAACAGCACCGCCATTTCTCTCCAGACACGTCACGGAGCAATTGTAACTCAAATGTACGCTCAAAGACTCTTCGTATGTGTGTAAAAAATGGACACACATTTACACTCACTGGACAATTAATTAGGTACACCTGCGGTATTGCCATTGTGGTGCTGTCCAAGGGGAAATAATATGCAACTAACTGGCAAGTGAGCAATTTATACATATAGTACGTATTGTTAAGTAGTGGTCTTAAAACTGTCTTCCGTCTGGGATTAAACACACGTCCATTTGCTTTTTATTCCCAAAGGCTTATTTGGCAACTTCGAACAGAAAAAATAAAAATAAAGCATCTACGTCCAGCATCCACATTGACATGCTTCATACACACGCATTGATTTTACACTTGGAAATGGTTAACAACGCTGACCTAAAAAAATACCTGCACAGTTCATAAAGGTTTCATGGATAGTTTGTTGTGTGGAACTGATTATTTCCATTTCCATCAAGTATAAAGCCAAACAACTTAGCCAGCACCCAGATTCAATTTCAGAGGTCCTCTTGTATAATTAACATGTATCATGATTCCTACACTGCACTCACATTGCTGCTGGCAGCAGCCGGATAGCTTCCGGGCAAATCTCCAGTGAGAGCGACAGACATGACGACTTACATTTGTTGATTTGACATCTCATTCGAGTCTGTAAACGAGAAGGTTTTCCAGCACCTTATCAGAACAGGAGAGAGAGGGGGCTGAATATAGATGGAAATTGCCTCACGTGATTACCGCCTCAAAAGCTGACTGTTATCAGTGCGATGTTAAAGTCTATCAGGCATGCTGCAGTTTGCTACAGTTACTGAGTCATATGAGGGGCGGTGGAGATTCACGATGCAAATTCGTGTTTTCAGCTCCCACCTGTAAGCTTGCAAAGCTCATCATATCATCAGTGTCCACTCACATGTAATGGAGTCATCTAAGATGGGAACTTCATGGGTCCACAGCCCCTCATCAGAATGCCGTGCATACAGTAAGTCACAATAATATTTTTAACTAATACAGGAATATGTTGTGGCAGATTGTAGTGGTTAGCACGTCGTCTTGTTCACTTTCGGGCATGGGTTAAAAAAAACTTTCCTGGGGTTACTGGGTGAGCTTTGGAGGAGTCATGTCCGGGACCCCTAATATACATAAATGTTTAGCAGGCTATACACACACTTGCAAAACAATGGTTGAGCTCTACCACTTGCTGCTTGGCCCTGAATGACACTGACATGCTATACGTGACCTCTAAAACTTGATTCAAACCAAAAGCATGAGCGCTAACGGGTGAGTCTTCATTGCCTCGCAGATTTTCACTCTTTGTGGCAGGATTTGGTTTTGGCCTTGGTCTTCGGTCTCGGCCCGCAAATAGTGAGCGGTCCCTGTACTGCATACTGAGACTTTGCGTATCTGCGGCGTGTTTTACAGCGAGTCATTCGAATTTGCTGCCACAGCCAATGACTCAAATGCCAAGCTTCTTAATCTAAAGTTATCTATCAGACAAAATGACCCAAAAATGTTCACTTCGAACCAAAATGTCAGACTTAATATGTCTTTTCGGGCAAGGCTTCTTTAGACTCCTCATCAGAGACTACGAAATTTCATGTTGCAAATCGAAAGTGTCCACGGGGGGGGGGGGGGGGGGGGGTGAATTTTCAAAACATTCATGAGGCGCTAAAGAATCACTTTTGGGAGGCCACTTCCATGACCACAACAAAATGTAAATTATCACCATGAAGAACATATCTGCCAAATTTGATGTGCTTTCGAGTATCGGAAGATTTTAGAATAACAACAAAGAAACTAATTTCAAGCATGCTCAGGTTCTAAATAAATTTTAATCTCATCTATTTTTATTTTAGGAGTGCTGACATCGGTCTAAATAGACCAAATGTGCCACGCAAAGGCATCACAAAGCCAAAGTTGGTGTCTGTAATCTCTCTAAAAGCAGCAGCAGGAGGCAAATGTACTGGATTACTAGATAGAAAAATTCTACACACCTCAGATGCCTCCATTTGGTTACACGCACACACACACACACACGCACACACACACACACACACACATTGACTGTATATGCTGTAAAACCGATTCATGCACAAGCCACGTGCACACGCCCACACACTGCAGTCCTGTGGTTTTAATGTTCTCAACTGGCTGTCCCACCTGGATGCACCTGCAGCATGATGGAGGCAACAGGAAGGCGGCGAACAGTTTGTCAGACAACCACACACACATACACACTCTTACTGAGATGCACACATCATAAAAGACACACATCTCGGTGAACATGTGTTCCCTTGCAAGTATCGTGAAGGCAATCTTGAATTAGATGCGGGAATGAATTCGCCCTTCATGAGGATTCTATTTCAACTGCAGTAAGTATGTTGGAGGGAGGTATTGACTTTTATATACTGAAGGTGTGTGATTGATTCGAGACACGGCTGTAGTTTGAGATCACCTCTCAGCAATCAGACCATCAGACACTTCATTAGGCACACGTGCACAGTCTAATGAGAGACATCAATTACCATCGCAAAAGCAATTTGTATCATAGTCATAATAATAAACATTCGATTACTATCACTCTGACAGTGTCAATTAAAAGTGAGCCTTCTGTCACAAAGTATGTTGTTGGTTAACAGCTGATATCATAATTTCTAAAGAGCTGTTCATGTTCATTGATGTTAATTTGTAATTACTGTATTTATTGAACAGATTCAATTGAGTATATTCGTTGTCAAATTAAACTTAAAACACCATATTTCCAACAATTCTTTAAAAGGGAAGCAGCAGGTTGTTAATGTGTTCACGTTTACCCTTTTGAGTTATACAAAGTATCTTTCAATGTATCAACTGACGTCTCCTTCTTTTGAACTGTGAGCCTAATTATCACTAAAATTATCTTTGTAAAGGCAGAATTTCCGACACAGCTCTAATGCATGTACGATATTAGAGCAACTTAATTTAATTCGCAAAAATATACAGTGGTGCCGAGATATGGGTTTAATTTGTACCGTGACCACACCCTAACCGAAAACACCAAATCATCTTTCCAAGGTAAAATGAATGGAAATGTTGCTCAACCGTTCCAAATTTTAATTAAAAAAAAAAAAGCCCTCTATAATTTTGTATTTTATACTAAAAACGTAGTAATAACGTAATTAAAAAGAATGTAAAGAACTAAACACTTTGTGCATCACGAGTAATTCATTGCAGCTCCTTCTGGTGTGTGTGACTTGGCCACTGGGGGCAGTATAATCCAGACATAAACGTAAAAGACCTTTACAATTACTTTAAGTGACTCAGTAAGCGGCAGTGAGGGTTGCTATAGAAAATGGATGGATGGTGTACATTTAAATCGAGCTGCTATAAGAAACTACTAAACGAGGCAGAAATAGCATCATGAAACAGAAACTGCACAAATTGAGTATCTTGGATACGGTTATCATTTAAAATCATTTACTCGGGAGAAATAAATAATCCCTCATGTTTTCTTTTTTCGGCCTGGTAGCAAGATGAAAATAAACATTGCAATGATTTGACCTCATCTATCTCAGTCATCTTCTGTTTTGGTATCAGTCAACATCAATAGGGTTCAGAAATCAGCTTTTCCAATCGCATTTTCTTATTAAGCCCCCTTAAAAAAGACGCTAAGTGTGGCCTATTTTCTCCTCACTGAGAGGAACTCAGCCAGGAAGAGATTCCCCGATAATAAGGAAGGAAGAAGAGACGATGAGGAGCGGAAATGAGAAAGAATAGGAAGAAAAGATGACTGATGAGAGCAAAAAGTATTCCAGAGAAACATCAGACACACAAAAAGGGTTTCAATGAATTCATTCAACCTGGAAAGTCATTTTAACCTTACACGCGATACACTACAATGAGAAAGTCTCATTTTAGCACGCACACACACAAAAAAAAAACTTCTAATCAGTTGATGGAAAAAAAAAAAACATTCCCATCTAAAGCTCCGACGATGTTAACGCCGTGAAGTCCTTTCACGCTCTCCTAATGTTCTCTTTCAGCCTCCGTATCAGATTGGGGAGCAAATAGGGACGGCGGCTTGAAAAGACATCTTTCCTTTGTGCCATTCCATCCCATTTTTTTGCATTCTGCAATTCCTCAAATGGTTCCTTCTCAAGACGGAAAAGCCTTGTGTGCCGCCTTACCCTGCCTTGTTGCACGTGTTTCGGGTATAAATCTATGTGAGTCTAATACAGGCTTAGTACAACATGGACGCTGTATCATCAGACAGATCATGAAAATCTCGGAACTATCAACAATATGGGGATCGTGCGCCCCTGCTCCCTCGCCACATCACTTCTCATCGAATAAAAAGCGCTGTAACAGTGCATAAATTAGGCCAAGTGTGTTGTTCATGATCGTACGCTGCTTTTTGGATGGATTTGAAAAGGCTGGTTGAGATTATGAGCAAATACTCACTTCTTAAATTATTTCCTTTTCCTTTTTATTTTTCACTGAGAGGCTGCATGTTATCAAACGTTATCAAAGGAGGAGCGCACACCTGCCTTAGTCCTCTTCTTAGTCCTCTTGATTGCCGTCATCTGGGCTGCTTTCCACCATGTTTTGTAGCACCGCAACATATACTTCTGATGCCTTCTCCTACATCATTGTCTTCTTCAATGGTTCGCGTCTTCTTTTTCAGTTTGTTTGCTCTTGCAGCAAACATTAGATGGGAGTAGCTGAAAGACAACTGCTACTACCCCTAGAGATATTAATTAAATACAAAAATTATTTAAATTTGAAACGTAAATTTTAACCTAAAATTTCATCACAAAAATCAGCAACCCGCAAGCTATTTTATCCCGAGTCAGAAATCATTGAAGAAGAGAGGTCAATACTAGATTAATTCTATAGATAATCTAGAATAATAACTAGGCAATATAACTATGCATATGCTCATTGGACACTACAATTCTTTTCAACAGAAAACTGTTTATCACATCCATAGCTCTGGAGCCACTGTTGTGCATGGTGTGCCACAGGGCTCTGCGTTTTCCCCCTTCTCTGTTCGCAGTCTATAAACTGTACACTATGCCCATCCCGAGTGGCTACATAAAACCTTGTTACTTCTCTTTTATTTAATCATTTCATTTGGATATTTCATTATATTTTTGATAATGCTCTTTTGCAGAGCTAAAAATTATGATGGAGAAATAATTTTAGTAGGATCCAATATATATTAACAGCTTCTATTACAGTATGTAGATTTTCATTCGTCATTCATCATGCCTCATGTTCTAAACATCAATTGGTTACAAAACATGACTGATACCTCTGCATACTTCTTGTCTTGTCAAATGTTATAAATAGAGTGCTGTTCGAGCCATGTGATGCATGATGTATAACGATGTGTCATATCCAGATCAAATCCTGGTCAAGAAATGAATATACAGTACAAGCATGAAACAGATTAGATCCCAGCAGTGAAGCTGCACAAATATAAGGATTTATAAAAGATTAATTTCATGAAATGTAACAACATAGTTGAGCTAAATCTATTACTAGCATCAATTAAAAATAAATCAACATGATGTGTCTTCTGCAGGAGATGCAGAAGTTTTACAAAAGTGGTTAAAAAGTTCACTTTTGTATGGAACTCACTGGATGCTATTTTTTTTTCAGCGAGATGTCATGGCAGCTGTGCCGGCCTGCTTCCTTTAAAGCAGGAAAGGTTATCTCCACATCAGCATCTTGCAAACTCATCAAAGAACGGCTTCAACGATTGGCGTGACGAGGAAATAAAAATGAAGCAACTGCATAAAACACTGAGTCATTGACAAGCGATAAACGAGTGTGTGTGCATAATTGAGGCTGCGTTCGAAGCTGTTTTTGGGTGTCGGTTAACCGTGCCAAACTCGAAATTAAAGAGGGGATTCATTATGTTTACAACAAGTGTGCCTACTTTATAGGCTGTGGTGTGATCTGAAAAACGGGGAGCTGATAAATTGAAGTGATGGTTTTGAGTTTTTTTCCAATTCAAAGCGGCTTTTCACAAGCAAGGTAACACCCGGAGCATGTTTGGCCCCCAGGCATCTCCATAAAGGTCCAATTACGCGACTCGCACAGGGACCGCAATATTTCATCATCTCTAAACTGGAATGATTAGTGGCGGCAGGAAGACGTGCATATTTCCAAAGTGCAAGTGGAATAAAATGGGGGAAGGTTTGCCCCCTGGCCGTTACTGGGCTCACGTAATTAAAAGGCCACACTAATGCTGGATTAATGAGCACCGTCACATGTTCACGAACAGAGAAGAGTGAGTGTGTGTGTGTGTTTGTGTCTGTGTGTGTGTGTGTGTGTGTGTGTGTAAACGCTAACAACCTGTAAGGGTCATCCTGAAAAGGCAAGTGCAAAGTGTGTGCGCTCATTTAATTGTGAATAAGGTAGATAAGAGATCGGGAGATACCGGGTAGGGATAATGAAAGTGTGCATGTGTGCGCACGAGTCTGTGTGAGTGTGTGTGTGTGTGTGTGTGTTGGTAGGTCCAATCTAATTAAATGCCCCTTCAGAAATGAGTTGCCTGCACATAAAAGACACTATCCCGAACAACATGACTCCTATTTCTATAGTTGTAAGTTCCGAGTCTGCACAGGCCAACACACACCTCAGAGGCATCCACAAATGTTGGAATAGCACCGTGGGTCATCTGATGGCATGCAGAGGGAAGGAAGGGGGCGGCATAGGGGGACAAGGTTGTGATAGCTGACTGCTGGGTCGACCAGGGGGAGGTTGGGGCTGGGGACGATGAGAGATAAAAATCCGGCGATAAACGCGCTGAGCACTGTGCTCGCCATAGAATCTCAATCAGGCCGTAACACAAAGTCGGGGGAGTTGTTGAAGCAGTTAAACGTGATATATATCGACTTGCCACTGCATTTGGTATGTCTGCACAAGTTAAGGAGATCCAATACAAGAGCTGTGTACCCAGACTTCATTGAAATGGAGAAATGGCACAATGACGGGACCCATCATGAATGTAAACTGTCAATCTAAGTCCCTTCAAAGTGAAAATAAATACTGTACGTATTCGAAATTTGACACACCACAGAGACCTTGCCAACTTTGAATGACAACAAAAAATGGCCATGTATATAAAATGAGGCTTCGAAATCATAAAAAATAAATAAATAAAAATCAAGCCATTGTGTCCCCTCTTAGACGCTTTGCTGAATGCGCTAAAACCACACCCTGCTCAAATGTCGACTGTCAATCAAATACCACTACTACGACGTGCAAAAACAGAGGCTACTTTTTTTTTTTTTGAGCACTTTTCATATGCATACACATATCTGCATGTTTGAGCTACGAAAATGTATCTCCTTAAAGCCCCGTGTGGCTCGCATCCATAGCTTGATAGTTTCCCACACCGTGACAATGAGGCGCACGAGTGGCCATGCAAGCGCAAAGCCCCTGTCCACACGCGTGCCGTCATGTCTGACTTTTTATCCTCCCCCTCACTCTTCTGCCTCTCTTTCTCTGATGTGCACGCACTGATGGCCGCCAATGAGTTCTTATGTAGTGCATTAGGAGCAGAACTCTGCTTTACGAGCCACCGTTTTAAACATACTACAAAAACAAAAATACGAAAACCGAAATGGTGAAAAACACCTAAACGTTGTATCTCCACATTGAGTACTATACAGTTGTCAGGCTCTGCACACTTTTCAGCACTTATCTTCAAACATGTATAATATATTAAGAAACACATCACTGAATTCACTTTACAAAGTCCATAGTCTTGTTACAATTTAACACATATATTACAAAAGCAAATGAAAAGATAAATCAGTAGATAATCTAAACTTCTAAAAGTGACATAATAGAGCACAAGTGTGAAATATGTCTAGAGTTGCCCAGCACTATGTGACGCACCAGCTATTGCAGTGCATTCTGGGACTTCACCGCCGGTGCATGCGTTATACTGTATGGTAACAGGTTAGTTTAAATAGATAGAAAAACAAATATTTTGCACTCCAATAAAAGTGAATCCCATTTTGTCTGCATCTGAAGATAAGCAGGAAATATTGGACCACGCTAATAAAATTACAACTATCACTTATGTCATTGTTAACACAATTTAATTGCCTCGTGAAGTTTTACTGCAGTAAGATATAATGGGGGCGAGAGGGTCACTTCTTCTAATCATATGGTCACGTCTGATATATTGATATTTATTTTATCAGCCCGCTGCTGCCTGTTGCAATGAACTTTTCTCCATTAAGTGGCCAAGCTGCAGAAATCATTGTATTCCACTTCAGCAGGCTCTCATCCTCATCGGTACACACACATACCCATACCCACACAGCTACTCTCGTTTA
The DNA here is from genome assembly GCF_024500275.1 of Phycodurus eques. Taxonomy (NCBI): domain Eukaryota; kingdom Metazoa; phylum Chordata; class Actinopteri; order Syngnathiformes; family Syngnathidae; genus Phycodurus; species Phycodurus eques. The sequence goes on from NC_084531.1 coordinate 14,302,022, forward strand.
CCAGTCTGAGACCCTCCGTCATCTATGTGGAGATAAATGTCAGTCGGCGACCCTTCGTCCCGCCGGAGCGCGCTGACAGGAAGGAGCTCTGACCTCTGGCTGGCCGCCCCGCGGGGGGTCGCTGTGGCAGATGGCATGAACGAGGGGAATGAGAGAGTGAGGGAGCCACACAAAAAGATGGAGAAGTCTTTTCTCCTTGACATTAAGCGTAGACAGGCAGGAGCTGTCCTGCTTCCTAAGAGAGACGTCATCTGCAATAATATGCTCCTGTGAATAGAGCGGAGCGTGTGTGTATGTGTCTTATATGAGTGTGGTTAAGGTTAGAGTTCAGCTAGAGAGCAACCTGGATACATTCGATCATTGGCCTCCTGCATGGATTCTCTCATTTAAGTATGTTTGTGGGCATGCTGTGAACACTGGAAAGCCAGAGAGCTGAATGATGGAGAAGATGAAGTCGCAGCGTACGTCATACGAGTGTATTCAGGCCTTGATTTGATTTGTTGTAGCTACGCTAGATACGTCTTTGTCATTTGTTGTATACTGGATTTTGTAAATACAGCTTTTATTGATCAGAGACAATGCAAATCATGAGAACAATAAGGGGAAGTATGGATAGTATCGAACTAGGTTGCCCCTGAAACCCCCCCACCCCCCAAAAAAAAAAATCAAAAAACATACTATGCTTTTCTTGATTTTCTGCATTGATTCACATCTAAACATTCTTCTTCTTCTCTTAAATTCCCCTCAAAAAAGAACATGGACAAATAGTCAATTTAATCAATATAGGTATAGAAAACGTGTTTTTTTGGCAAAACAAATACTAATATAGTGGTTGAAAACAATAGTAGCCGAAAGTGATTATTAAATGCGGCCGCCACAATTGAAAACCTTGGACTCTGTATGGCTGTTGGGGTGAGTGTCTGCTCTGGAGGGAGTCTCAACTGCAATGATTAATCGAATAACTCAAATAATTCAATTCCCCCAAAAAAAGGTTGAAGCAAGATCACACTGCCTTGAAGCTTCGCAGGGATCATTTTTCCACACGGATTAATGTTCCTGCAGTTGCACGCCCCACTCCGTGTAGAAATGAGTTGACACGACGGTGGTGTGCAAGAAGGAAAAAATCCGTAAAAGACAGAAAATGTCAAAGCTTTGAGATCATTTCACATTGAAAGAAGAAAATAAAGTGCAATGTGTACCTCAAAAGCACGTCTATGATTGCCAGCACAACGCAACGTACCAATGTTGGCTAAATATTGCCTACCATGGTAGTTGGAACATATTGCAATAGACACAGCTACAGGTCCATTTTTAATTGTCGTCTTTTGTGTATTTTGACCAAAGAATGCCTGAGATTGGTGGTGTTTTTATTATGTGAAAAAGATGTAAAATAGTCTACTTTAATGTCAAATGAGGAGGGGTGGCAGAATATTAAAGTAAAACACTTAAAAGAAGAAAAACTAATGAAGCTAAACATCTCTACTAACGTGACATAACATACTGTAACATAACACCTGTTGAACCCGGACAAAAGTACCTTGACACGACTGGAGTCTCACAAAAGTTTAGAATTTCTTGCAGGCTGAAATGAGGTCTCATGAGGTAATTATGACAGTTCAATGTCCAACATTTGAATGACATTTAATGCATATTTTCCCATCAAAACTCAAAATTTTACAAGCCTATGGCATTCGAATTCCGAATGTTTATACAGGAGTTGTGCATACAAGGAAAGTGTTTATTTTGGAAGCTGTTGACTTACCCATAGCATACACAAAGGAAACATGCATTAAAGATGATATCTGCTCACTCCAGCAGACTTGCGCCGTCGCACTTGTGGACACGAATGTGTGCGCGTGTGTGTGTGCAAACATGCAGAAGAACACACAAACGCGTTGTTAGACGTTCACGCTTTGACTAAATTGGAAGTGTAAAAAGCTGTCATGTTAAATGTCTCAAAAAGGTTCCAGGGCACCGATAAAACCGACAATTCACAGCTCACTCATTCATAATGCAAAGGCAAAAAAGGCCCTGTGTTTTAGTGAATGCAGAAAGCACAAAATATTGGCCCACAAACATGCAGGCTCGCGGAGAGCAACTATCACAATATTTTCCCAAGGATACCATTAGATACCAATAGAGCGTTTGCATGACACTTGATATACAGTATTGGTAAAAACCATGTACGATACATCATATCTACGTACAGTATATAAGATCAAGTACAGCGGTGGTTTGAGATGCGAGTTTAATTCGTTCCGTGACTACGCTCATATCTAAAACACTGATATCTCAAATTGTCTTTCCCCATAGAAATAAATGGAAATGCAATTAATCCATTCCAGCCCTCTAAAACACCCCCCAAAATTTTTTTTAACATATATTTTTAAAAGACAAATTGCATCTAACAGTATTGCACTGTATAAAAACGCACAGTAATAACATTTGCTCTCCACGTAACTTGCAAATACAGAAAATGCGAGCACAAAACTCGATTGTACCTAATTTATTGTCCTTCCTTGTTCTACTGTGGCAATTAGCAAACCAGCTTAAATGAGGGGTTTGCAGTTTAAAAAAAACGCTTCGTCATATACTGTACTGACCTGACAGTAGAAAATTATTGAACTGATCTTTTGAAAAATTATCCCTCTCTGGGATAATTGTCAAAATAATTTCCCATTTTATAAATGTATTCCGCAATCTAAAGGTTATGAAAAAGCGGTACACTTTCATTCCAATATGCCACCGCCCCCTAGAGGTTATGAAAAAGTTGTATACTTTCATTCTAGTATGCGACTGCCACCAAGAGGTTATGATAAAGGTGTAGCCTATACTTTCATTCCAATATGACAAGGGTACACAAGACTGCATATATGTACAATTGTGCTCATAAATTTACATACAGAGGCAGAATTTGTGAAAAAAAAAATTTTTGTTGATTTTTTTTTTTTTTTTTTAATAAATACGACTTAGGACGAAACAACAACCATCATTAATTTATTTATGGTTACGTTTTGTTTCATGATAATTCTTTTCTGAAATGCTTGACAGTTTAATTTTAATTCCATTAAAATAAAATTGAATGTGTTTCACCTGGCCCTTCATGTTTTTTTTAAAGAATTGTACACATCTTACAAATTCTGCCTGTATAATCAAACATCTGAGCACAACTGTGTTTTCTCATTTACTAAATAAAAGTAGGGCTGTGAATTGCAAAATAAGAGCGAGTAAATAAAACGAAAGTATTATGTTTTCAAATAAAGTGCTTAACTTCAGAATAATTCCTTGAAAAAAACTAACAAAATACAGATAATACATCTTGTTTTGATCATATGGTATAAGCACAATCATGCATTGCAAAAATGCATTACACATAGGTTGAAGGGTTTTCCAGAATTTGTAGGTCAACTTTGGGGGTGGGTATTATACATGGGTGCGCATTATACACGAGAAATTACGGTACTTGACAGTAGTATGGTAGCACAAAGCCATATTCACATTGGCACACCTTGCAGTCGAGGGGTCAGGGTGAGCGGTGTCTCTTGAATGCGGAAAAAATTGTCTGCTTTGAAAAGGGCTGTTCAGAGAGGATGATTAGTGTGCTGTAATTCTTGATCCTTGAGGTATTCTGAATAAAAGTCACAGACATTTTAGTAAGACTCCTGCGTTTTATGTTGTTTTAATTTGTGGAAAATGTACATATATTAACGATACAATATTGATATTGTATCCCACCCCTTCTGCATACATGGATGAACATCTCCCATTGGATGCCTACAGGGTATCCAAGGCCGAGCAATACCGTTATGTTCATAAGTTATGTATTGAACACGCATGTGGAAATTGACTCCTTCCTCCTCCTCACACAAGGATGACAGAGGTAGAGATTTGGAAGCAGGCTGATGTAATGCAGCTTCAAACAATCCCTCCCCTACCCACCCACAAAAAACATCACCCGCTGTTATCGAAAAGAAATCCACAAACCCACTTTCCAACACTCATTCAAACTGACAGATTGAGAAGCGAGTTCAGGAGGGAATGGGAAAGAGTGAAGAGGCAGTGCAGGTGAGGAAAAAACAAACGCACAGGGATTGAAGGAGAACCATGAAGACTATATCCCATACTGAAACTCAAAATGACAGCCATTTTTTAGTGTGTTTGCCCTACAAACAACAGATTCTTATGAAGGCTTAAGCTCTGCCAGGACCAGAATGGCATCAAGTGTTGTATGTTTGCACAGCTCTCAGCATCAGAATAGGTTCTTGTTTTCACTGCGCCATCTGGCATGGAGGCAGATAAATATAACACACACACATCATTCAGACACACACATTTCTACACAGCCTAGCACACTGCTGCTGTCGTAGTTATACTTTCCAAGGAACGTTGCAATTCTCTTCATTTATAGATCATGCATAGTTGAGAACCCAATAAACAATAAGAGAAAAGGAAAAATATTTAACCGCTAAGATTCTGTAAATCAACAACAATAATCTTTCCCTGTTGAATAGCAATGCCAGCATTCCCCCCATCCCCCAATTTTTTTTTAATTTGGGTTTTTAATGAGACAAATAGTGAGTGCGAATGGTTGTTTGTATATATGTGCCCTGCGATTGGCTGGCAACCAGTTCAGGGTGTACCCCGCCTCCTGCCCGATGACAGCTGGGATAGGCTCCAACACGCCCGCCACCCTAGTGAGGAGAAGCGGCTCAGAAAATGGATGGATGGATGGATGAAATTGACACTTTTATACTAAGTCCATGTTACAGAGTCACTCTATGGAGTTTTAACTAGCCAAAATAAAGGACCTTTAAACCGTTATGACACTGCCATATAGATACTATTCGTTTTCCATTGTTTGTCAGTATTAAGCTACGAGGACTTATAAGGAGGACTATAAGGTTGTTTTAAATACACAACATGTAATTATCTTTGTTTTATGTTTAGTTTGACAACAACTGTCAACTGGGAGTGGCATTAAACACCTTGAGCCTTTTTTTTTTAAATAATTGTTTACTATCTGCCAAACTGCTAATTGTTGTGAAGTGAGTTGAGTGCCACCACACAGTGCTCGTACTGTATCTCAAATGTTTTCTTGCAGAGCAAACAAAGTAAACAAAAATTGGCCAAACGATGGCTCGCATCTAAGAAAAACTCACAGAGTTGTGGAGTTGTGGCCACCTGGGGGGGGGGGGGGGGGGGCACAATTGACATGTTAGATGTGTGCGAGATTAAAAATGTAATCTGTTAAAATAACTACACATATACATTAACTTGTATAAGTAAATCCGTAGAAAAGACACCCAGGTTTGTGTGACATTGTCTTTGTGAGCGGGTCTCACACGCACACACACAGAGAGAGAGAGAGAGAGAGAGAGAGAGAGAGAGAGAGAGAGAGAGAGAGAGAGAGAAAGAGAGAGAAAGAGACACTGTCACCTTATCACGAGTTAACAAGATAATTACTTCTTTTGTTGGTGCAGACATGACAGCATTGTAATTCACAAGCTGTAACCGCACAGTATCACAGTGAACATGCACAAGGTTCTACAAGAATAAAATGTGGTGAACAATGTGGTAAAAAGGGTGAACATTATTGAAGAATACAATTTAAATGTCTAAAAGGATGCCTGCAGAGAGCTTAAGGTTTTGTGTCAAGATTCTAAGAAAATAGAATATTTTATAGTGTTATCCAGGACATCTTAGACCCAAAGGGGAAAGTCAATTAAGAGTCGTAGTACAAGAGAAGATAGAGTTGTCAATTAAAATAAGACCTAAGATCCTAATCTCGCCTCCTCTTATTATTTTACGGCTCTCGTCCAACAATTCAGAAGAGATACAGGGCCTCACCACCCATACAAGGACAAATGTTTACTGTGGAATTCAACAGATAGACAACAACAAATTTCTCTCCTCTCCAAGGAGGAGAGAAAAATATCCCAGTAGGTCATTTGAGAATAGTTATTAGTAGCTACGCTTCACTGTTTAATAAGCATATCACATCCCCATCTAGTTGTCTTAAGACACTTTTCTGCACATGACTGGGCATTTCATAAGGCAATATTATTTTAATTACACTGAGTGATATTTTTAATGTTATACCCCACTCGTGTTCCCCCCAGGATCTGATTGACAGTTTTGGAATATTTTATGCGTGTTTTGAGTTGAAATTAAGTAGGTAAAATAGCCTCCAGCACACGGGTGTCAAATTCAGTATAGTTCAGTGGCCACATAAAACCTAAGCCACTGTCTGCTGAAAGGCTGGTATTGCAAATGAGAATCTGTTCTCAACGGCCTTACCAGGGTAAATAAAGGTTAAATAAATAAAGAAACAAACAAACTGCGATTGGCTGACAACCAGTACAGAGTGTAGCCTTGCTCCCGCCCAGAGTCAGCCAGCACGCCCGCGACTCTGTCGAAGAAAATGGATGGATGGATAAATGGATAAATAAATAAATCAATCTAACTCTGTGCGTTATGACTGATCATAGTGACTGTTTTTATTTTATTTATTGTTTATAAGGCACAAGACTTTAAGTCACAGGAATTTGTAACCGAAAAAATATCACACTTTACAATTCAATCAACATATCAAGATCTAAAAATGTATTTAACTAAATTTTCAAACGAAATGACCATAACCATATTAAAGGTATAAGATAGTGATCAGCTGCGATCGTGCTGCCCCTTAAAAATATAGTATATAAAAATCTATATTAATAAAGTTTACGGCATTGCACGGACTGACAATAGATTCCACCGAACCAAACTCATTTGTAGTGAAGCTGTAAACATTTAATTGCACATTTTTTAACCATTTCCACAGATTTATTTTGACATAACTGTATGCAGTAATACACTGGTACTATTGATAGGTCAAACCTCTTTGACTCTGCATTTTGTAAGAATAGACAAGAGACTTGACTTTCTTGTGACAATGATTACTTGCTGAATAGGATAAGTACAATACAATACATGTTTGGCTTATGTTGGCACACAGGTCATGGCGCTCATGACCTGGCCTTGTTAACAACATATATAACCAGTAACCATGATAATGAACATACTACTAATCACCGGACGAGAGAAGATACCAAGTATACAAGTATATACAGAAAATGAAAAAGTCATTTAAATAGACACATTGCTCCATCTTGTGATCAGATCAGTGATCGGTTATAATTTTTGTAAACTTGCTGATCGGTCCCAAAGATCCTGACTGTGTAAAGCCTAGTGCTTTTTGATAACATCCTGCATTCATCTTGCTATCAATTTTGACCAGGTTTCCCATGCCTTTATAGCTCACAAATCCCCAAAACATCAGCGACCCACCTCCATGTTTCACAGTAGGAATGGTGTAACTTTCATCATAGGCCTTGTTGACTCCTCTGCAAATGTAATGTTTATCGTTGTGGCCAAAAAGTTCAATTTTGGTCTCATCACTCCAAATGATTTTGTTCCAGAAGTTTTGAGGGGCGGCACGATGAGCGACTGGTTCGCACATCCGCCATATCTTCTTATATCCCTTTCCTGTTTTGTACAATTCAATTACCTTTTCTCGCAGATCTTTTGACAATTATTTCGCTTTCCCCATAACTGTGCAGTGGCAAGGGTCTGTCAGGAGCCCAGAAACTCATTGAACCTTTATACACACACCAATTACAAGGAAACAGATCACAGGTGTGGAGGGTTACCTTTTGCAGCCAGTCAAACCCATTTGCGTCAACTTTTGTGCATGTTATCAGGCCAAAATCTCAAGGGTATGTAAACTTTTGATCGGGGTCATTTGTGTAGTTTCTGTTGTCATTATGATTTAAAAAGAGTAAACAATAAATGGCTTCATCCAAGCCCCAACCATGAGTGAAAGAAAAGCTTTTTTGTTATCATTCATATTCTCTGAAAAATGGCCAAGAAATCCTAAATTCTGCCAGGTTATGTACCCTTATGTATGAGCACAACTGTACAGTCAGCGTATAAGAGGGGAGTCCTATTGAGCCATCAAATAAACCAAAACCCATCTGAACTATTCAAATCACTTCTTACCACAGTAACCCTGTTGCACGGGTCCGATTGAACCCCCTAACGGGCCGGTTTCGTATGTTTAACACCACTGCTCGAGCCTATTAGAACACTACTGTATCTATCTCCTGAGACTATTTACTCATCTGCAGATGGTGGGACAGGAGTGAACGTGTGTCACATTAAGAAGGCCTTCAATGTTTATGTCAAGTGAACGTGGTTTAAAACAAAAATAAAATGACTATTTTGGAGAAAGGGGAAGAAACAAGGCTGACTAGGTGGAAAGAAGAACCTGCCCCGAGCATAAACGTGGTTGCACACAACACGTGGAACGACCACGTCGGAGTCAAGAGAATAAAGTCTCTAGCTATCCATCTGGCATTGCACTCGAAAACAGTTGCATTTTGGCCACAGCTCTCATATGAAATGTCATTAAATCGTGTTTGTGTACCTAATCAAGTGTCCGTTATCGTATGTTTCTCAAGCACCAGCTATTGGAACATGACATCATTAGGTATTCAGAGCACAGTCATGCTGAAACAACAAGTAATAATGTGCTGACTGGCAGCAGGAGGTGGGGGAACAAAAATAAAAAAAATAAATCACTGCACAATTTAATAATCACTTCAGAATTATGTGTGCCCACCAGTCGTATTCCTTTTCATGTTCACTGCTGTCGAGGTATTTTTGGTTCAGGAAATAGCGGTCGGCATGAGAGAACATTGCGAGTTGATGCTTGATAACAATTTTCAAAGTAGCTGTTTTACTGTAAACACACACACAGACACACACAATTATGTACACGAGGATATAAAAGTAAGTCATCAGTTTACATTAGCTTGCATGCACAGCATTTCCTGTGCGCTGGTACTGGCCATGCTCCTTGAAAATGCTTCAGGAAGAGGATATAGTTGACAGAAAATTACTGGTTTCAATATGTATTCTCTGTGGGCTAACTGAACTTTCTATCAAAATGTAACAAATTATAAAAATAGCATTTCTTATATACGTTCTCCCAACTCTATTTTGGAAGTTCCCACAACTGTGTGGTTATTCATTGGATTCAAACTACTTGTCTTTCAAGTAAAAAATAAATAAATAAATAAATAATAATAATAATAATAATATTGAATAAATAAATAAATGCCGTGTACAAAACCATTTGACCGGTAGTGCTGCCTGTTTTGGAACATAGCATTTTTTTCTTTTTTTAAAATTCCAAGTCAAGAATTGTGAAGCTGCTATCAAATAAGGGGTCCCGTGTCTTAAATGTAACTTGACTTATGATGTTTTTGATTGAAATAGCTTTTGATTTCAGTAAATATGACCTCCTAATGCTGCAAATGCTACAAATGACTATTTTCAGTTCTTGAAAACCTGTCAGTTGTCTTGAAACGCTGGTGTGATTAATAGTGCATTTTAAGTGTTTTATTTGTCAAAAAACACTTTTATCATTGGGTGGTTTGTTCAAAAACATTTGAATTATATGCAGACGGTTGATGATTTGTATCAAATATTTAGGACAATCAGGGACACAACATTTGCATAATAATTTGGAATGCAGCGTAGACAAACAGACAAACAACTATTCAAGCTCACACCTAAAAACAATTTAGTTTTTTAATAAACCCAACATGCATGTTTTTGGAATGTGGGAGGAAACCGGAGTACCCAGAGAAAACCCAGGCAGGCACGGGGAGAACAGGCAAACTCCACACAGGGATCTCATTTGATGTGCCTCCCTCATCCTTGATGCACAAAAATGATCAGGGATGCAAACAGCACGGTGAATCTGCGTCCACTGACTCACAACACTGCTTACCTATGTATGTGTGAGAGGCTCGAATTAAGCTTTTTTTAAACATTAATTAAACATCGCAGTTTGCGGGTCAAAATGTGCATTTTGCGCATCAAAAAAGATTGAAAAACAAAACTGGAGAGCTGGTCGCGAAGAGGGAAGCAGGCAGGAGCGTATGTGACACAACGCGCTTACGTCACCGATGCGTGGACGCGGTCGATTGAGGAACAGGAAGACAGCGGTTGCAAAATGCGACGCTGAAATGAGGAGAGAGAGAAAAAAGACAAATGGCAAAAGTTTCATGGTGAAATGCAAGGCGAGCACCGGTTCGGTGTTAACACGGACCTTTCTCTCCACTGAGTATGACCCCTCGTCGCAGGACCCGAGAGACAGAGGTGAAGTCAACATAGAGCAAATCAGCGAGCTTAACGTTAGTCTACTTTACTAACATAACGTTAGTCTCTTTTAATTATGAGTACCGTCGAATTTGTGGCTTGTTTTGATTTTTTTACCATGACAAGGACAGTATAACGCAACCATAACGGAACATACAGTGTGCTTTTTGCTCAGTGTAGTCACTGTGTGGCCAATCTGATGATCTGTAAGTGGCAAGACTTTGATGTAAGTAGAGTTGAAAATGTGGCCAGAGAGGAATAAAAGTAAAATGGATCATCGTCATCATCATGTACCCAAACACTGGAGGGTTTTGATGAAGGGAGATGAAGGAAAGATTTTTCTCTGGCTAAGTTTCTTCAATGGAGTTTGAACAAATTGAACACTTCCAAAACTTGTAGTAGTACAAAGAACATTTGTCTTATTCCTCATTGGTCTAAGCTCATAAATGCACAGCCATGAACCTAATGTATTAATATGTCACAAAATGCTAAAATACTAGCTGTTTAAGTGAAGATGGGAATGCTTTAAAAAAAAAAAAAAAAAAAAAAAAGCCATATCTCTTATGCACAATGTAAATTCAAGAAATAAAAACTGTTGGTTATATAAAAAAGGAAACCAATTATTCATGTTATTAAGTGAAAAGTCTTATTTTCTCTTTTGAATTAAAAATTGCTCTAACCAACCAAAAATATAGTTTAGCCAAATAACCGATTATTTCATAGAATTTTCAGTAGGATACTCTAGTACTAAGATATTCGTTAGCTGCAGCCCTACATTCAATCCCCCCCATTATATTGTCATATTTTTTCTTGTTTCATAAAATCCTTGCTTTGGGTTCCCGTGCGATTAAGCTGCAACAAATGTATCCTCAAAATTAGAAAGTTGCTCTTCAAATGAAGAAATGATGAGCAAAACTGCTCCTCAAAGAAAAAATAAATATATTTTGTGTCTAATGTGTGTGTGTGTGCGTGTAGCTGAAGTGCTTCAGCGAATCAATATCCACTAACGGTGGGAGTCGTGTCTTGGTGCGAGCTAATCAAAAGAGCACTAGGACGGGTTATTGTTTCATGAATATAATGGAGACGAGACGTTTTTGGCGAACTCGATACATTTTCATTGTTGTGGTAACACCCGGCACGCCGCTCATGACGCAGCGAGCCGCTGGAAAGTTAACTATTTATTATGTTCGCTAGCCGGTGAGCTAACTAGCTAGTGCTAAACATCTCACTTTGGCTCACTCGATTGTCGCGATATCGTTTAAAACAGACTTTCACTCGTCGTCCGCGTCCGGACCCAGAGGCAGTCCCAAACGGACCCACACCATAGCCAGAAAGGAAAGGGTTTGGTTCAAGACATACAGGAGGTTTCTCTTTTAAGAGGCGCACTGTAGTATTTCAGGTTTTATGATAGTGATGAGGTGTACCAACCAATCACATGTGCCCTCCTCCACCCTTTCAGCCAATCAAATCTGCATCGCAGGCTCTAATTACTGAAATCACTGAGTGCGCACAGACCAGACAGAGACAAGGAGAGAAAGAAGAGAGGGAAAGAGGGAAAGAGAGAGAGAGAAAGTTGAGTTAAAGACGGAAAAAGATCAGAAAATAAACGACAAAAGAAGATAAAATTTGGAACAAATGGTGCTTAAAATGGAACGGGCAGTCATTTTTGTTTGTACCTCTCAGTGGGAAGATCCCACTGGGAGCTCTTATTAAAAGTGCATATAATATGTGGAACACCATTATGAACCAAAACAATTTTTTGAACAAACATAGCCTCTCAAACGGCTCAGTTAAGATTTTTTAAATTCAAATATGTATCATTGTTTGAGACTTCACTGTTGTGTCAAGATGCCAAACAGAAAAGGGGGAAACTCAAACTTTATGATCAGCAGTTTATTTGAACATGTATGACTTTCTCTTTTTATTTACTTGCGCTTATAGGATATGATATGAACTCACAAAGGAATCTTAATCAAATAAATGCCTTTTTCTTGTATCACATTGATCAAAACTCTTTTGACGCCCATTCAGCACCTTTTTAAGTCAATGTCTTGAAGATGTAGGGTGGGGTGAGGGGGCCATATGAATTACGTAAAGAAAAGGTAGGTATAAATACAAAAGCCAATAGGGGAACCTTTACACTGATCTCCATGCATTATGCAAATAGAAACTTCTACACACGCTTCAAAGATTCAATAATCTATTCTAGACAAAGCTTCAAAGCCAAGGCCCTTAGCGGAGAACATTCCCCAACACGAAGAGCGTTTCGGCACGCTCGCTTATTTATATGCACAAACACACTGCTACGGTCGTCCATCCAGGTATTTTCTCAGCCCCTTATGTTCTCCTCTTCGCATAGGAATAGAAACTCATTATGAGAGTCACACTACATGAGGACACCACCTCCGTTTTTGGTGCTGGCTCAGATCAAAAAGCCATGAGAAAGGGCAGAAGGAGATCAAATGTGACTTTGACAAATCCACAGCCTCCCGCGGCATACTGCACACACTTCACACAATTGTGTGGACACGCGCTCGCACGGGCGCATTCAACGCTGAGCGGTTAGTGGTTGACCTTGAAGAAGATGCTGGTGTTTAAAGCGTTAACTTTTATACATGGTCTCGATGACTGTTGTGGAATGATGACTATTCTGTTCACAATATAAATAATATAGTTTAAAAAAAAAATCGATGTCTTCAAAAGATTATTTCAAATTATGGTAAGCTTTGAATTTATGTTGTCCTTTTCAACAAAAGTTTGGTAAATGAACTGGTAGTATATGAACAATTTTGAAGACTTCGTGGAATTTTTGAAAATCGAGCGCTCATATTAAAGCTGCTTTGTTTAGTCCACTACACCTCGACACAATGGGAGCAAATGGAGGGTACACTGCTAATTACACGTATTTGTTGATTCAACTCTCAACTAATGAAGCACAGATTGCAAGTAAAGAGGCAAAAATTCAATAGGCTTGATTATTAAATGTAGAGTGGTGCCTTTAGGCTTGATTATTAAATGTAGAGTGGTGCCTTTAGAAAATAGTTTAATTCCGTGACCACTCTCGTAACTCAAAACACTCGCATCTCAAAACATTTTTCCCATTGAAATGAATGGAAATGCCATTAATCCATTCCTGCTATCCCAAAACAACAACTAAAGATTTTGATTTTCTTTTAAATAAGAAAACTAACAATCTATAGTGTGTGTATATATATATATATATATATATATATATATATATATATATATATATAAATTCATTCATCAATTGAATAGCATGTAAACAAAAATACTTTGGGCATCATGATTCAATGGGCTCTCTTCTGGTGTGTGCACGGCGGCCACCAGGGGGCAGTATAACAAACATACAGTCGATAGTGTATACAGACAGATATAATACACTTCAATTTGATGGTGTAACACGAAGAAGGCCATCGCAACTAAGATGCAGCAATATTAGTAGTTTCTCTCAGAGTATAAATATATGCCTGTGAGTAATTTATCTGTTGTCTGTCTATACGTTTCATTGCGCCGTTTATGGTATAATATGCAACGTTTAATGGGTTATAAATACCACTACATTGATGCCAGTTTCGCTCGTCCGTCTATGTCGTTTTGCGTAGTGTGTTAGCATTAAGCTAGCGGACTTTCAGAAGACAAATTTGCGTGGTTTCGTTGACTAGGTCATATACATATAATTTGATCAATAATGGTAAAGAGATGGCCAACTGAATTTCTTCTTGAAAATCAATTAATTTCACTGATAAGAGAATTTGAATTATCGGCAGTTATTATCCATAAAAAGGTCTTAATTGTTTCTCAGAAAAAAACATTTTCAGAAGTAATATTTTTAAAACTTTAAACGCCAAAATGTCTTTACCGTTAGGTGTCCGAAATGAAGTTTCATAATATGCAACATGTTTTCTGAACATGGTTATCACATTTTAGATATATAGAAAGCTCCTCTTGCTTAATATGCCTGTTCCATGAAAACTAATACAAATGCATCTCCATGTCTTCAGAGTTCTTTTGTTTTGGTTCTTTTCCAAACGGACCTTCTTTCACTCAAGCTGTTTTACCATTAATGCCACCGGAGAAAGATGAGTTGTTATTATTGCAACAACTCATTAAGTTGTTGCAATAATCTGTGAGCTGTAGTGGGAGGATGAGGCAGCCGTTTTGCATTCACACAATAGCAGACAGCAAAGTATGTGTACTTAAAACATTGCCGGTATGGTGAGAATTTGTCATAGGAATATGTCAATTATTTCCATTATTTGTTAAGGGATTTTTTTTTTTTTTTTTTTTAAATGCAAACTCGTGAAAGTTTGCTTGGATGACAAATTTAAATTAAATTATCCAAAATCTGAGCATAGCCTTTGTTAAATGACCCTTTATTTTGACCTCATATTCATATTCCCCTGAAATGAAATCTCATGATTGGATGAGTCCGGTTCATACATTCAAGGCTTTTATTTGCAACCTTGATATCGTCTCCAAGGACTAACTAGCAATTTGCGTCTCCTTGCATCCGAATGTCCACATTGCAGGAATGCTGTCAGAGGAGGATTACAATGCCTGTGATCTTGTTAATGGATATTAATAATAGATGACTGGAGAAATAAGGAATGAGGGATGTAAGGGTGGTGGGTGTAGCATGGTGATAGGAAGAGATAAAGTTGGAGGGGGTGGTGGTTTCTTATCAGTGGAGGTCAGGGTAGAGATGATCTCCGCTACTTAGGCCGCTACTCCTCTCTTCTCCTGGGATCTCATTATGGCCAACTGGCTGGCTAAAAGAACTGAAGACCCTATGCGTATGCACTAAAGAGCGGTACAAAGTGGACGCATGCGTGCGTGCGTGCGTGCGTGTGTCGAAGGGAAGCAGGAGTAGCAATGCAAAGAGAGCCCCGTGTGCTGTAAGAGAAGGCGCCGAGCGTGTTGCCCCGAGCAGCAGATTGTCATGACAACTGCAGATGGTCGGGAGACGCCTGCGGCAGATATACTGGTTGTGTGCTTTGCGCACACGTATGTGCCACCAGCACACGCCTACGTGAGCACGCATGCCGCCCCACGCTTGTGGGCTAAAATGCAGTCTTTTTTTCGTGATAAATAACTTAAGTCAATGTTTCCCAATGTTACTGAGTCAAGTCACAAACTTTCCATTAGAAAGAAGAAAAAAACATAACGCAAACCACCAAACAAAATCACAAAAAATATACTATACAGTAGTTGTTCTCAAACTTGGTAGCACCTAAAAAGAAATGTGGCTCTCCAATAACCACCTTTATGACCAACATTAAAATACAAACGTAGTGTAGTAAACTTAAGTGTTCATCAACAGCGAGACAGCGGTTATATTCCTGAAAAGTATATTTAATCTTATCGTAAGTCACTGTAACATTATGCCCAGTTTGAATATTACCACTCCGCTTAAATATAAGGGGGGAAAAAAACTGTTCTTAAATCATTTACATGATTCAATTAAAATGTCTTTCACATTAAAGTTAAATTACACCTACATAAATGTCTAAAAAAACTAAATATTCATAAAGATTATATTCAAATGTATTTAATTTAAAAGTTAAATCCAATGAACTGTACTTGGGCAGGAATTCATTCACATATCACAAGCGATGCTGTTGCGGGAGAGTATATACTGATATAATGATCCATCCATCCATCCATCCATTTTCTGAGCCGCTTCTCCTCACGAGGGTCGCGGGCGTGCTGGAGCCTATCCCAGCTATCATCGGGCAGGAGGCGGGGTACACCCTGAACTGGTTGCCAGCCAATCGCAGGGCACATACAAACAAACAACCATACACACTCACATTCACACCTACGGGTAATTTAGAGTCTCCAATTACTATATGATCTTATTTCAATTTACTTAATGTGAAATCTGGGCTGTTGACTTGAACACAAAGCTATCATTTTGTCGCATGAACGGCAATAATACATGAATACGTAAATTTTTACTTCTACTTAGCATTTCATTTTACTGCTTGTCACGATATGTCGCTGGGATAGATTGGCGAACAAAGATTTTATTTGGAGTAAATTTCATTTTTGGACCACTTAAATGAAATTGGGTAATTTCCTGCGGCACACCTGATGATCTCCTATGGTGCACTAATGTTCTACGGCACAGTGGTAGGGAATTACTGACTTAGGGGGTGAAGCTAAGCCGCTTCCTTCGGAATATAGATTGACAAGCACGAAACTGTCTCAACCAATAAAAATGGGGCACTGACAAATGTATATTAAAAAAAAATAATTATTTGATAAGAAAGATGTGAGTAATGGGAGATCAGTACGTTTCGTGCCCTTGCTACTTTTTCCATCGCTCGTCTCCATTTGCACTTTTTTTTTTTTTTTTTTTAACCAAGGAGCCTTGAAATGATCTCAATTAAAGAAATGTTTTCAAAGGAGAAATGTATTATTTTTTTCATTTTACAATTTAAAACAACAGTTCCATGAGTGTGTGTGACATGCTTTTCATGGAAATACCCCAAGGATCAAGAATTATAGCAGACTTTTTACCTTCATTATTTGAGCCCCACCGAAGTCAGCCTGTTTTGAGTCCTGTGTTGTAGATGTGAGTCACTGCTCACCCTGCCACCCTCTATTGAGGGGTGTTGGCTTTGAGTCATTATGATGACCAAGTGAGATTACTGTATTGGTCACGGGACAAAAACATGGCCCCCCAAGGACCTCATGAATCGTCAACGGGACTGTTCTAAAAATAGCTCAGTTTGTTTGTGTTAGTGGCAAGTGAAAATTGGATCATTTGTAAATGTAGAAACTTGGAGGGATCTATAGAAATGAAGTGTCACATATTGATATTTATGTTTCCTACCTTGTTAAATGATTGTTGATAATTATCGAGAAATCATTAATATGGTCAGTGTCATCACATGGTTGAATATGATTATTTACTAATAATAACAAAGGTAATTTGAGGAAATGTGTTTTCAGAAGTGCGTATCAAACTGGTAGCCCTTCGCAGTGATCAGTAGCCAAGATGTAGCTCTCAGTTTCAAAAGGGTTGTCTCACCATAAAAGATATTCTATTCTATCCTATCCTATTCTACCTGGATTCTATGTGCCGTTGTAATGAGGCGAGCAGCTACTTGTGAAAAATCGAATGTGGCAGCCCAGAGTGTGAAAATCAACTTATTTTTTTCACCCTCAGAGGCAGCATTAAGCTGCCAAAACACACTTGTTAAGGGTAGGGGATTTGTGCAGTGGCACATGCAGCCGAAATGTCACACAATTTAACGTGACATCACTATTTGGCAAAATTCATAATGGCTCACTCACAAGTTTTTTCTCGATGTTTGTTTCAGGTCATTAAAAGTTCTTTTTACATGTATGTGTCCTTGTGGACGTGTGGGTGGGGGATTGATTTTAATTCATGTAAAGCACTTTGGGTTGCATTGTATGTCGGAAAAGTGCTATATAAAGTTTGATAGATTGGTTGGGTATTTCACACTTTACGGGTGAGACTAGGCCGGGCGACAAAACAATAACATGTATCGTGATAAACACGTTATCCGTAGCAATAGAAAATGCGTTCAATAGAATGTTCAATAGAAAAAACACAGGAAGAAAACCCTGATCCTGAACCACAAGGCATCAGTCCATATTAGATGACCTCGGGCCCAGAGAAGCCGGAGGCGTTTCTGGGTGTTGTTGATAAATGGCTTTTGCTTTGCATAGTAGAGCTTTCAGTTGCACTTACGGAAGTAGCGTCGAATTGTATTTACTGACATTGGTTTTCTGAAGTGTTCCTGAGCCCATGTGGTGATATCCTTTACACATTGATGTCGGTTTTTGATGCAGTGCCGCCTGACGGATCGAAGGTCACGGGCATTCAATGTTGGTTTTCGGCCTTGCCGCTTACATGCAGTGATTTCTCCAGATTCTCTGAACCCTTTGATGATATGGACCGTAGATGATGAAATCCCTAAATTCCTTGCAATTGTACATTGAGGAACATTGTCCTTGAACTGTTCGACTATTTTCTCACGCACTTGTTCACAAAGAGGTGAACCTCGCCCTATCTTTGCTTGTGAATGACTGAGCAATTCAGGAAAGCTCCTTTTATACCCAATCATGGCACCCACCTGTTCCCAATTAGCCTGTAAACCTGTGGGATTTTCCAAACAGGTGTTTGATGAGCATTCCTCAGCTTTCTCAGTCTTTTTTGCCACCTGTCCCAGCTTTTTCGGAACGTGTTGCAGCCAGAGAATTATGATTTGCTAAAGACAATAAAGTTTATCAGTTTGAACATTAAATATCTTATCTTTATAGTGTATTCAATGAAATATAGGTTGAACATGATTTGCAAATCATTGTATTCTGTCTTTATTTATGTTTAACACGTCCTAACTTTATTGGAATTGGGTTGTACATGCACGTAACTTCCAACAAGTTTTCAACCATAGTTTACCTAAAAATTTGTTTTTTAGGACGCAATGGCGAGTAACGTGTTGGAGTATGAAGAGGAGGAGGATTTTGACGTACGGGAGCACCCAACTGAACTTGGCATCGTCAAAGCGTACATGTTTGAGCCGATCAGGAGCTCGGAACCTGACAGTGACGACGACGAGCAGCCAAGTAGCAGCTGTACAATAGAAAAAGAGAGTGGCCACTGGCTCGATGTAACGGTATGTCAAAAGCATGTCTTTTTCATACAGTCACGGCTAGAAATAATGGCACGCCAGGGGTGCCAATATTTTTTATCACAACTATACATATTATATATTCATATATGTTTCAGTGACACGACACAAGCTTTTACATAGTATGCAGTATTCCTACATATTGTAGCTCGAGTAGCATTATAACACGCCGCACAGTAAGTCTTTGTCGTGTCTGTCGGCTTGTCATATAGGCAAAAGTACAGACAACAGTACTGAAAAGTACTGTGTGGGTCTTTTTTTCCTACTCCCCAGTGCATAGTAACCATAATAGAGTTGTAGGTATATACAAGGAAATCCTCACCTCTTGTCTGCGCCACTACGCCACGGCGGCTGCGAGATTTAGTTCTCTTGCTGGCGGTTGAGGTCCCGATGGCCGTAGGAAAAATAGTTGTCACCGCATCTGATTTCAGCCTCTACCTCTGTATCCAATGCTTTCTGCCAAGTCTTTCTCAAAACACACCGGTTCGAAGTGATCAGCGCAGAGTTTGGAATGCTTACTACGCACCCGCGTTTCTTCCACTGTCGATTGCCTTTCCTTATCCACTGGTCACGTATTCCTTTTTGACTTGGAAAGCCGCTGCCTGAACCATTTGTACAACCAAATGCCACACAATAAACCATCGTGACATTGTTAAATCATACGACAACAAATATACAAGGACGGGAACAAAAGCATGGAACAATGGCACACAACGCCAAATGAACAGGCTGTTTGGCTCGTGTGACGTCACAGCGCCGGGTAGAGCCGAAGACCGGAAGGTGCGAGATGCAAAATACAGAAGGCGTATTCTGAATCATATTTATCGATTTAACTGCTGTATATCTGCTATATACGCACTTTGAAATGGCAGATGTGGTTCGTAAAGGGGTTCTAGCGGTATCAATAATTTTATTTTTTATTTTTTGTCCTCTGACCTTTAATATGACGGCGTGAGAACAACTTCCGGGTCGCTGTCGATGTATCGAGGAGCTAGGAACGTTGCAATTAAGAGAAATGAGATCCACCCTCAGCCTCTTGTGACCTATCACAGCCCAGCTGAGCAAATCTGGTTACATAATCAAAATCGCTCACTCTAGCCTAGAAATAACCTGGTGAGTAACATGCACATCGCAGTCGCTATTCAATTTTTCAGCCAATTATTTTCGCCATCATTTTTCAGAATTTCTTTAAAAAACGAATGTCGTGCACTGAAACAAAAAACAAAAATGAGATTTTATGATAAATAAGCCCAATTGTGGAAAAATATTTTCTCCAAAATATAAATTTCTGTCTAGACAGGAACTAATATAAGGGTTGCAGCTGGGTAAATAAATGGCCTGGCAACTATCTGCTGGTAACCAAAGTATAAATAAAGACCGCAGCCCCCAAAATCAGGTCAATTAATCACACCTGCCTGCATGTCGGACTTGAAAATAGGGTCTTATAACTCCAGAGATGCAGAACATTAATTCCATCCTCTGCAGCATCCAAATGTCCCACTCAACCACAGTCCAGAGGCTTAATAGCAGGACAGCTCACCTTTCCTAAAGACAGCTTGCTCTTGGTTCTTTGGGTGACCAAGGGGAACAAAATAGAGTCACAAAGCTAAACATCTTCACATTCAAATGAACAAGCCAACTGTATCTAAAGACAATGCAGCCTATTAATTTCTGTTGAGGAAAATAAAGACCACAATATATATGAGATGTAAATGTAAAGTTGTCAAAGAAGTGGAAAAAGACCTGCTTCAAAAACCTATGGAGTCTCAGCATTGCACTGCAGTGACCGGCTCCAGCCCACCCGCGATGCTAATGAGGACAAGCGGGGGAGAAAATGGATGGATGGATAATGGACAAAATTTGTGTCCACATGAGGGAGTATGGAGGTGTGAGTATTTTCCACATTCACATACATTAGTCAACATTTGGTGAAGGTAGGACGAGGGACAGAGATGAAGAAGGAGTAATACACACACATCTAAGAAGACTCACTGAAGCTTTAATGCAGAGTGATCATCTCTCCAAAAGCCACTCCATGTTCTCTCTCCCTCCTCCTCTTTTTCCTCTTTTCAGCTCATCAGCCATCCATCGTTCCCGCCACACGTCCCAGAGTCATCAGCACGCTCTCATCTTTCCTCCGCCACACTGTCCGGCCATGATGGATCCCCGAGAAATCCTCCCAATGGGCTTTTACAGAATCAATGGCTGTTTCTTGAGCATCGCGTTAGAGTTTTTACGTCTGGGTGTAAGCCAGCTGTCAACTCTCACATGGAAGGGGGGAATTGTAAAATATGAGCATTTATTAAATAAAAAGAATAATAATAAAAACAATAATTGAGCCAGGGGCGTGGCAAGCACAAATAAATGATGGGTTTCACATTACATACCTCTGCGACTATAATGGACTTTCACTTTTGTTGAATCGGTAGTTCTAATGGTACGTGTCCATATGAAGCAACCCCAAGCACTGTCACTATTACCTTCTCTCTGTATTTATTTTAGTATGGAACATTGCAAAGACGTGGTTGGAGAGGTTCATAATTAGTCACATGCTGAACGAGCCCAGTTATTGAAAGTATTACAACCACGAGAATCACCTCCCTACATTACGCTGATTTAGTGCTTAGATTCTATTATGTGCAACCAGCTAAAAGCCTAATAAACACGGATTAAATATCCACGTCTTTAACTTAAGTGTGTCTTAAATGAAATGTGAAATAAAAGTAAAAAGCCACGCAGCTGAGCTCCGCATCAGTGAAGGCATACTCGGATGCCATCCAGTTCATATTTTGCATGAGCAATTACATTTTCTGCCATAACCGATACAAATGCGAAGAGTTACCGCTGCCCAGGAAGCAGGCCCGGCCACATTTTGACAGTAAATAAGCTAATAGGCAAATGGCACAGCTATTAAATGAATTAAACCCGATCGACGTCAACTCCGGAGCAGAGGTATATAAATTTATTTCAAATGAGTCACCGACTGGCACCAATAAAGCAAGTCATCTGTTAGTATCTGTTTGCAGAAACGAGGGACTGGTGTGTCTCTGTGTACACACAGGCAAGGGGGAGCGAGGGATGACTTCAGAGCCAGCGGGTAGAAAACGGGGGATTTACGTAGGGGAGGTGGAGGTATGATGAAGGTGTCACTTCCCTTTGTGAGAGTGCCGCGCAGTGAGAGATGAGAGAATGATCTCCCACACAAGGCTGCAGGAATGCTTACACTAACACTTTCCCTGCAATAGGAATAAAAAATAAAATTTACACCAAGCTGGGAACAGATCAATGTCCACAACACAACCACACCCATGGACGCACAAAGTTGCCTGAGCTCTGATGATGTTATTGTCCCTCATTTAATGGCAGACTTTCACTCTTACTGTATATTAACAGAGGAGTAGAAGTGTTATTACTTCCTGAGCAATGGTGCATCAGCGCCTCATCTTCAACAAAGCGGTGATCCTTTCAACATCCTTTGCGTATGGCTGGTGACCAGTCCACCTGGAACCTAATGAGGACAAGCTCTATACTGTATTCAATTCACTGGAGACTTAACGGTAACAAAAACAAGTATATTCGAGACAAAAGGCGCTATATGGGAATCCAAGCTATTATTATTAAAAAGTCTGTTTACAAAAATATGAACGTTAGTTTCATCGAGGACTCGTAAAATATCTTCAGTTTACAAAAAAACATGCATGTTAGGTTGATTAAAGACTCAAAATGTGTTCGTTTACAAACACATGTACAGTATGTTAGAATAACTGACTACTAAATTGTCATTAATGGCAACTGAAACAAGTAACTTAAAGACTAAATTGCCTTTGATAATTACAAAAATATGTATGTTCTTTGAAGACTGAATTGCATTTCACTTTCACAAAAGAAGTATGCTTAACTTGTTGACGACAGGGAAATGTACAGTATTTCAAGTTGTAAAAAAAAAAATCTACATCTAAAATCAGTATATTCACTGAAGACTGTATTGACTCTTATGTTTACAAAAACACGGAAGCTAGAGTAATTGAGGACTACATTGTTATGGGGCACCACTCAGTGTCACCATTCAAAACGCTTTGGCCGTTAAATTCAAAACAAGCTGCTTCATAATCACCTGTGTTAATTGTAGATCCAACTGTCCCTCCTCTGAAGATCTTTATTCAATCACATTAAGCTCTAATGTAGTCTCCTGTGTCCAGTTTTTTCAATCCATATTTGTCATTTTGACACTACCGTCCACCTGTCATAAAACGTCCAAATGTCACAGTGTTGATTTGCCAGGAGCTGACACGCTGTGTCTATTAAAGGCTGCCCCAGTACACACCCCTGCAGCAGGCTACCTAGTTTGGAGCAACTCTGCCTTTGACAAAACACACAACCAACCCCCCGCAGGTTTGCGGGGTGGTGGAGGGGCAGGGTTTTCAAACTGTCAGATCAATTGATTTACTAGCAGAAGGCCAGGGAAGGCGAAAGGAGGGCATATAGGGTTCGGCGCCTCCGTGTATAGGTAAGAGTTTACAGCAGGCCCGTGTCCGCAGAGGCTCCGCATACATACTGTTACATACACGCGAGAAGACTCCCAGGGAGATACGCAGTAGTAGCGAGTAAATTGACATGGAGACAAACAGAGTTTAATTCTTGGTGTTGCACCACTGGGAAAGTATTCTCTGATGGAAGAAAGGGGGGAAGAAAATCCAGTGGATGTTGCAGTCTGCCACAGTGTGTGTGTGCGTAAGTGTGTTAGCTTGTGTGTACGCATCGTGTTCAATAGCAGTTTCATGAAATATGCATGAAGTACGTTTGAACCCAGCACACGCGGCCATCCCCTCCCCTTACAGACCAGCAGTTTACCAAGGTCCTTGGAACCCGCAAGAGCGTTCCGCACACTTTCACCGAGGTGGGGTACACACATTCTGACATTCGGGATGAATTTACGCATTATTGCTCCCTTCCAATCAAAGTCAGCAAAAGCCCGATTATCGGATGTCTCTGAAAGATTATCCTGAGAGATTAGCCTGTGTGGGGTGTTTTAAAGAGTGAATTTTCCTTCCTGATCTGCTCAGAAAATGATCAAGGCCGACAATCGTCAATGTTAAATCTTTTTCATATTTATGATTACAAATCCTTATGTGTGTGGTCAACATCAAGTTCGACCTGAAGCTTACAACTAGTTTGGGTGAGGGTACAGTGGATATATGTCTACGGTGTGCTGTATTGGTCATCTCAAGTATATCGGACACTTTAAGAACAGCAATCACACACGGCTAGTTTTTCCCTGTCACGTGCGGGGTATATTACATTTTAAAAATGGTTTAAGATGTTAAAAATATGTATGTGTGTAACCCACCTGAGACATATAATGTGACATCCATGGGCATGCCAAGGCAGGTAAGGCCATTTTAGCCATTCAAAAACCTTCCGGTCGTTGTGTCAGTATTACCGCACTGCTGGGCACCTTACATTGCTTAATGACTCTCTGTGCCTATGTGTTTATGTCCTCAATGTATATTCTGTTATAGAGGCTTGTTTATGAGAGTGGCTCCAACAATGTCTTTGTGTGTTTTAACATACTTGGCCTATACTGATGATTCAGATTCCGAAGAAAGCAAGGTAGAAAGGCACAGCTACTATAACAGCACTCAGTAAAAGCATAGACCACTGCTAAGCCTTATCAACAAAATAGCATCTAATCATGGCTCGGAAAGACTAATCCATGTATTTGTCTCTTGCAGGTTAGACTACTGTAATGGCTTGCTCATAGGGCCCTCGAAACAAGCTATAAGAGCGCTGCAGTACATCCAGAATGCCAGTGCTTGAATCCAGATGAGAACAAAGAAATACAAGCATATCAGACCAGTTGCCTTTGCACTTGTTTCCTGTCACTCAGAAAATAGACTTTAAAACAGCTCTGCTTGTGTATAAGCCTCTTCGTCGTTCAGCGCCAAAGTAAATCTCTTCCATTTTACAGCTATATAAACGTTCTTGGGATCTGAGAACTTCAGGGAGTGGTCTCATGCTGGTGCCCAGAGTCAGGACTAAACACAGTGTGGCTGTGTTTCAATTTTATCCTGCTAAAATCTGAAACAGTCTTCCAGAAGAAGTGAGACAGGCCTCAACTCGAACAATGTTCAAATCCATGATTCTGTTAGCTGTGCCTATGAAAACTGAAAGTATTTTATCTGCAGTCCTCATTTTCTATTTAATGAAATATATGGAATTATTTGCGGCACGGTGTACAACTGGTTAGCACATCTGCCTCACAGTTCTGAGGCCCAGGGTTCAAATCCCAGCCCCGCCTGTGTGGAGTTTGCATGTTCTCCCCGCGCCTGCATGAGGTTTTCTCCGGATACTCCAGTTTCTTCTCACATCCCGAAAATATGCATGCACGTAGGTGTGAATGTGAGTACGAATGGTTGTTTATTTATATGTGCCCTGCGATTGGCTGACGACCAGTTCAGGGTGTAGAAGACTCTCGGCCGAAGACAGCTGGGATAGGCTCCAGCACGCCCGCGACCCGCGTGAGGCGAAGCGGTACAGAAAATGGATGGGTGGAATTATTCTATTTGGCTTCTTGTAATTAAATGTACCTGTAAAGCACTTTGAATTGCCTTGTGTATGACTTCTGCACCATCTGACTTCCTTGATGGAAACATCATTACGTGCCAAGCAGTTACTCTCGAGTCCTGTAACCGGTATGGGTTGAACAGACTAGTCCACTAGTTGACAAGTGGACTTTACGACTCTGCATTGACGTTTAAAGCTTGAAGTCGACTAATCGCAAATCACGGGTTTTTGGGCTCTCGTCTTCCAATCAGGCAATTTAAGATGGACCTTCGACTCACCTGTCTGCCACCGTCGCTGGACTTTGGAACAGTGAAATGTCTAGCAAACCAGGCATACAAAGTGGATTGCAAATGGCATATAGCTTTTTATTTTTCAACACAGCCCTATATGTTGGGTCACTGCCCTAGTTGACCCCAATGCAAGTGGACTGAACTTGAACAGCAAAAATTTCATTTGGTTTATGCCAGTACCGACATACGAAATTGCAAGGTTACGAATGGAATGCAATGGGCTAATTTGCGCAGAGGTGTAATACATGATTATGCGGCAAAAGAAGGTAGGCTTGGTTACTCCTGTATTTACTGTTTTTATTTGATTGCTTTATAAATATCCCCTAGATTTTTTTTTCCTAAAAATATTTCCAGTGATTATGACTTTACTATTTAGTTAGCATAGGACTTAATGTGCATATAAAATTGGGTTACATCACCACCGTAAGAATGAAACCCTGTCGTAATCCGAGGAGCATCAGTGTTTGGATCTGCCCCAAAATGTGAAGGGTTCTTTCTTAGCCCTTGTGGCCCCCCTCTCTTTTTATGGGTGGGGGGGTCAGTTAAGCAAATATACCTACAAATGTGACTAAAACCTCAGCCTTTATGTTGTAATGCAGTGAAAAGTCTTTCCTGACTTGCCTGGGTACAACAGCGCAAAATGCTTGGATAATATACTTCCTGTATTTTGTACAGTAATATGAATGTTCGTATGGAGATGGTGCAGGTGGAGGCAGGACTCATGGCAAGAGACAGAGGAGGAACACAGTGTGAAATCATCGGCTATCACTCCTGCAGTATGTCCCTAAAAACAGCTTTTGTATGCTGGTGAACCAGTGTCCCAGTTTGGGTATTAAAATAGCCCTGATGCACAATGTCTCCAGAAGGTACTGCAGATATCTCTTCAAGAAGATTCCATTTGTATTGTTTAATAAATGGGGGAATAAGCATAATTTATTGGCATTTTGTTGGTCGCAGAAGTGTGTGTGTGCCTGTGTGTGCGTGCATGCGTGTGTGTACGATTTTGGTTTTTAAGTTACAGCAACTTTGTAATTAAGAAACCATTTGCAGCTGCGCTAATGAACAACAAAGTCCTTCAAGCAGAACAAACAAGCTCCAAACAAACATAACAAACACATGCATACACAGACACACACGGTCTCACCAGGAGACCGGTCCATCTGTTTGTTTGGGAATCTTTTTTTTTTTTCTTCTTCTTCCAAAGCCTAGAAAGAAGGCCACATACACATACCAGTGAAAATGCAGACATGACATCATAAGTTCTGTCTCTGCAAAGGGTTTGTACTAAATGCATGGCTGGAGCTGGGCACACACTGTGAAGTCGGTAGACTGTGTGATTGCGTCCTTGTCTATCATTTCAATGTGAAGGCATCTTTTACTGGGATTCATCTCAGCCTCTGTTGTGACTGTTTATCTGCAACACCTTTGTCTTTCGTTTGGATGCCATGACCTGTGAACACTGTTTAATTTCTACCCCGTCTCCCTCGGGAAGCACGAGAGTTGAGGAGGGATGGGGGGGAAGATGGAGGGATCTTGAGGGGAGGGGAAGTGTAGACAGGGGAGGACACGGCAAAAGACACTTCATTAATCAATCAACCAGCTTTGAATATTTACCTAATTAAGGGCTAATTACAGATCTGGGCAGCAAGCCAGCTGGCACCCTGAGCCGCCTATGACGACTTGACCCTCGTGCCTCCCCAGATGACACTGAAGGTAAACACCCTCCCTAGTACCTCCTGCTTTCTTCGTCTATCCATTCAGCACAGCAGATTAGGCTCATAAGGCTCCTGTCACAGCGTTTGTGTTTTTCTTACCGGGAAAAGGTCGGTGGACGTAACGGTGTCATCGGGACTCTGGCCGCTTCCATTCTTTTCATGTTCCTGCCAGCTCCCACGACGCGACACGCTGGCACGCCAGGCACGCTGGATACTGGAAAGTGAAGGAAGTTTGAGTGATGGTGAAGCAAATAAATTCACCTGAACTCACACACAGGAGGATGCAGAGCGCAACGCTACAGAGACCGCCTATGAACATTGTGGCTCCTGCATACGCACATTACTGGAGGTATGCCCACATCTAATGTGAACCGTTACAAGAGCTGTATCAAAAATGTTTTGATTGACCAGATCACCACAGTATTAGAAACACTTGAAAACTACAAGCACAATAATAAACCTGTCCAACATACAGCCCAAGGACCAAAATCAGCCTGGTAGGATTTGAAAGTGAAAAAAAATTGTGTAGCAACCTTGAAAATACAGTACATGTACTGTGAAGAATTTTATAATTTCCAACCCCCCCGGTCTTCCATGATCGCGCCAGCGAACTATCCGAAAGGAAGATGCATTTTCAGGGTGTATGCATTGCTAGCTAGCTAACTACACGTGGCAATTGTGCCGAATAACCACTGAGGTAAATGAAGGCAGCCAGTTTGTATTTAGTGAGAGAGAGGAAACTCACACCGGACTCCAAAGTGTGTCATGCGGCGCCGTTTTAGACACGCTCAACCAAATAAATCAGGAAAACTAAAATGGTGGAAAATTGTTTGTCTCAACAATTGAGTATGACATCTTTGCGCATTTTCAGCAATTAGCTTCAAAAAATATATGTGTTTAGCAACAAATCTTTAAATTCACTTTACAGAGTCTTTAAAATACCGTAGCATAGTAGGCCTATCATAAACAAGACAGAATCGTCCTAAAAAGTATATTTAATATCACTGTAAACCACAGTCACATAATGCAATTTGAACATTAACACTGTGCTTAAATACAGGAAAAATAAAACTGTCCTTAAATAATGATTCAATTACAATGCATTGCACATAAATGTTAAATAAAGATTGCACTTCAATAAATGTTTCATAACAAACAGTTCTTAAAGATCAAATACCAAAAAAAAAAAAAGAAAAGTTAAATACAACTGAACTGTACTTAGGCAGGTTTTTCTGCATACAGTATACCACTAGAGGGAGCCCGCATACCACTTGTGGTACTCGTAACACACTTTGAGAACCACTACTTTAAAGGATGTTTTTTTTTTTAAATCTTTGTAATTACAAAATTATTCGACACGTCCCCTAATTACTCAGTGAGTAATGCATAAATCTTAACACATTTGGGTAATTTGATGCTGAATTAATATTGTTGGGCCTTGGAGGATGTCTGCTCTATAGTTTCTGTGCCGATTTTTCAAGTTCAAAATCCATTTTATGTTGTAAAAACACACTTAACACAGCTAAAAGCATTGGAAGGTATTTTTATTGAGTCCACATGGGTGATGTCATTTCTCTTCCTTGCGTGTCTATTTCTTCATTTTTTATTTTTTTTTTATTAACTTTATCTATTTTCTACCTGGAGAATTTGTTCAGCCTGTCCGGACCTCTCCCCACTTGTCTGGACCCACACCTCCAAGAGAGTGCCACTCACTCTCCACTTTTCTTTCATCCCCTGAGTGGCCCTGACACTGAGGTCCAGTGTGGGGTGTCGCATCAATTACACGTTGGAGAAACACATTCACCTCTGCTGGAGCAGAGAGACAGCTGAAGCAAATGGAACAAATTTAATCAAGAAGCAGAAATCCAAGTTCACCAAACCAATACCTTTGCCCTTTTCTTCCCCCCACCCCCATTTTCTCCACTTTTACTTTTCCATCCATTCCCTTTTTGATCCACCGCTTTCCCTGGAAGTCTGTCTCGGCCCTCTGCGTCGCAATCATATTAACTCTAAACAGAAACAATGGCTTTCCCTTTCTAATTTCCACTTTCATGGAAGGAAAAGCCCAAGGCGAGAGCCGTTTTACCCTGTTACACCTCGGAAAGCGGCAATGTGTCGTCATCGCTCGGCGGCGTGGTGCTGACTCTCAACGAGTGGGAAACTTGACAAAATCCACACGTGCACAACTAACACACAGCAGCTGGGAGGCAATGAGCGCACCGGTCATGTGCAAGGTGAAAATGACCAAATGAGGGAATAATGGTAACAACGGGTTTTGGAAAGTAATCACACAGTTGTCACTCACACAATGGCCTTGATTTCCAGTTGCTGCTGCTGTTGCCCGTGGCAATGAGGCCTGTTGTCTGCCTCCACCTCGCTCCTCTGGGGGTGGCTGAGGATGAGCAAGTATAGGAAAGAGACAGCAATATGAACTAGGGGTGGGGTTTCAATACACTGTTAGGGTTTCTAAATAGGGTTCAAAGACAGTGTTAGGGTTTAAAGCCTGGGTTAAGGTTTCAAACAAGGGTTGTTTCAAAACAATGTTTAAGCCTTGCTGGGGGTTTTAAATTTGGAGTTTCAAGATCTGGTTAATTTTAGGAGTTCAAGTCTGGGCTGAGGTTTCAATTTAGGATTTAAGTTTCAAGTTAGGGCTTTAAGACAAGGTTATGGTTTCAAATTAGGGGTTGAACCAACCCTGGGCTGGGGTTTCAAATTAAGGTTTTAAGTCATTTAAAGTTTCAAATTAGTGTTTCAAGCCTGGGTTAGGCTTTTAAATTAGGGTTTCAAGACTGGGTTACGGTTTTAAATATGGGTTTCGAGACAGGTTTGTCGTTCAAATTCGGGGTTGAGGTCTGGGTTTGGGGGTTTCAAATTACGGTTAGGGCTTCAAATTAAGGTTTTAAGACAGGTTTATGGTTTCAAATTAGGGTTTCAACCCTGGGCTAGGATTTTAAATTAGGGTTTGAAAACAGGGTTACAATTTTCAATTAGGGCCTAAAGCCTGGGTTACGGTTTCCAACAAGAGTTGGGTATCAAATTAGAGTTTTAAACCTCTGTTAGGGTTTCAAATTAAGGTTAGTGATTCAATTTAAGGTTTGAACCCTGGAAATAGGGTTTCATGCCAGGGTTAGGGTTTAAAATGAGTGTCACAAGCAAGGGCTGTGGTTTCAAAGTAGGGTATCAAGACATTATTAGCGTTCCATATTTGGATTTCAGGCCAGGGTTAGGGTTTTAAAGCAGGGTTTTTGCTATCCGAAATGCGAACAAGCAGGACGTAAACCAGCAATGCAGGTGTGTGGATTGGACCTTAAGGGTATGGTGCAGGCTTTTTATGAATTTGTGTCAATAATGCTGTATGTGCAGTCTTACCTCTCCACCTTGGGAACTGTTTGCCCTCCACTGTGATTGCAGTAGCGATGATACCTCTTCACTTCTTCCTGCACAGCGTATGAGGGATGGGGGGGGAGCACCAATAAGTCAAAAACAACTGCAGATATCACAAAAGCAGACAGGAGTTGGTTGGTCTATGAAAGAGTTTGGTGTTGATCCAAATTAGTATTTTTCAGCCCTGGCAAAGGTCTGTGCTCCAATGAGAGTTATTCTAGTTTACCACATCTCTCTATTATCTGTTGATTGGTCACAAGACTGTAACCACTTTTTGTTTTTATGTTTTATACGTTCTAAATGTATAATTCATCATAGTGGCTGTTGGCTGTGATACTGTGTGGCTCCAACTACTGGAGACAAATTCCTTGTGTGACTTGTAGTATACTTGGCCAATAAAGCGGAGTCTGATTCTGTTCATTAATCTTTTGTATTGTGTTTTTTCATTCATTCATTTTCCGTTCCGCTTATCCTCACTAGGGTCGCGGGCGTGCTGGACCCTATCCCAGCTGACTCTGGGCAAGAGGCGGGGTACAACCCGAACTGATCGCCAGCCAATCGCAGGGCACTTGTAAACAAACAACCATTTGCACTCACATTCACACCTACTGGTGATTTAGAGTCTTCAATCAACCTACTGTGCATGTTTTTGGGATGTGAGAGGAAACCGGAGTACCTGGAGAAAACCCACGCAGGCACGTGGAGAAGATGCAAACTCCACACAGGCGAGGCCGGATTTGAACCCAGGTCCTCAGAACTGTGAGGCAGATGTGCTAACCAGTCACCGACTGTGTTTTTTTTAGTAAAGAAAATAGCGCTCAATAATATTTTTACTTTATAAACCATATAGTAATAACTTGGCCACCGCCATTGTGGAACTGAACATGTGCAGTGGGAATGAGAGCAAACTGTTCAAAACAGCAACAAAAAAAGAAACTAAAATTTCAAAAAAACATTTCAATCAAAGCTACATTAAAAAGAAAACTAACTGCTCTCTCTTGCCAGATGTTCAATTAAACATTGGCGTCCATGATAAATTGTCTAAAGTTGGCTTTTCGTTTCATCTGAATATAGATTTAGCTCATCAGATACCGTCCATTATCAATGCAGCGCGCCACTACTACATCTTCATGACAAGATAATGGAATTTTTAATTCAGACGGCAATATTTCAAAAGTGAAATATCACATATTAAAAGTTACACCGGAGGCAGAGTCGCTCGTCTTATTTTGCAGATGCCTTCATTATTGTCCTGAGGCATCTGGGTGTTTACAACTGGCCATAAAGTGCGGGTCACCGCAGAGGAGGAAAAACACTTTAAAGTTGTACGTGAGCAAAAAGGACCAAGATCACTGCGGCTGATGACAGGGGAACCGCAATAGTTCAAATCGATCGTGTGATTGCCTGCAACATTGATATGAACGCCACACTTCCCTGCTGGGCTTGTGCTTAACAACACAATCGCATTATTTTCCAATTCTAAATAAAGGGTGATCAATACACTTTGCAGCGCACACAGTAATTTTCTGATGAAAAATTAGTGGATGCATTCATGAAATCATTTGTAGGAGTGCTTGTGTCATTCACATTCATGAGTACGCACACATGCAAATACTGTATTCTTCCACAACCATGCACCTGATTTCATAGTAACACACTCAGGCAGGTCAG
The DNA here is from genome assembly GCF_024500275.1 of Phycodurus eques. Taxonomy (NCBI): domain Eukaryota; kingdom Metazoa; phylum Chordata; class Actinopteri; order Syngnathiformes; family Syngnathidae; genus Phycodurus; species Phycodurus eques. The sequence continues at coordinate 14,334,542 of NC_084531.1, forward strand.
CATGTACACACACACGACATTCAACACAAACATTAATCACCCTGGATTGGACAGAGAGTGTGAAACAGCTGCGTCTAGTGAGCTGCAGCTGGACACGCGTGGAAGTGACTGATGAAGAGGAGCCGCACCAGTCGAGATGCACATTAAGTCGGAATTAGAGTGAATCAATTTCATTTAAAAGGAACATATGAAAAATTTACTTTTTAATTGCTTGAATACAAATAGTTGGGTCTCTGGAGTGTGGAATTTAACAACCAATAAAAAAATGTATCTGCCTATTTCTTTCCTATTTGTGTTTGGTGAGGTGTCCAAAAACATAGGGGGTATTTAAAGAGTTTTGCTCGTAAACAGGGCAGCACGGTGACCGACTGGTTAGAGCGTCAGCCTCACAGTTCTGAGGACCTGGGTTCAATCCCCGGCCCCGCCTGTGTGGAGTTTGCATGTTCTCCCCGTGCCTGCGTGGGTTTTCTCCAGGCACTCCGGTTTCCTCCCACGTCCCAAAAACATGCATTAATTGGAGACTCTACATTCCCCGTAGGTGTGAATGTGAGTGCGAATGGTTGTTTGTTTATATGTGCCCTGCGATTGGCTGGCAACCAGTTCAGGGTGTACCCCGCCTCCTGCCCGATGACAGCTGGGATAGGCTCCAGCACGCCCGCGACCCTAGTGAGGAGAAGCGGCTCAGAGGATGGATGGATGGATGCTAGAGTAAACAAAGTGAGAGGTGGTTGATGTCAAGGTAGTATGAGATCTTAGTTGTTGGAAGACCGCCGTATTTGGGAGGGGCGAAAGTTAGCTCATTGTTGGTAGAGAATGACTGAGAGTGTCACGACCGCATGTGTATGCTCTTGCTTTGGTTAATTAAAAACGCAAGCTAACCAGCGACAGAGGTCTTGTTACTGCTTGACAAGCAAAAATTGCAAGTTGCGATGTTGTCCACTTTTTTTTTCTGGTTCCAAATGAATTCACATAATATCAAAGTAAGAATAACTTACTGTTCTTAGAAAAGTGTTAGTGTTATTGTGTATGCCTACGAATGTTTAACATTCGTAAGAACCTGTGAACACACAGGTTCTTAATGTACACTTACTGTAAATGGGCTCTCTGTTTTCCTGTTTATTGACACTATATCCGTATTAATAGTTGAATTAGTAACACGTAACAACATGTTAATAATGTACATGCTCAATCCATGCATGTTTTATATCAAAATTATATTGCATTTGCAGGCAACATGAGGAGCATTTTCTGCCACTAGGGACAGAGAGGGTTTGCTCACTTGCATGAGACAAGGCCAGCAGCCCCTAAAAAACAGCTAATTTTAGCAAGACAAGATATAGAGTGTCTAATTCGTGATCCTTGGGTTAGAATCTTACAGAAGTGTTATTAAGGCACTTGGGAAATGTTTTAAATTGTGAAAAAGAGTGCATAATATGTCTCCGGTATCACGCAAAGTGCAAGTGTTTCTGCCTGAATGTGACAAGAGTGTGCGAAGGAAAATTTAACACTTTTTCCCAAAATGTTTTTACAGGTTGAGCATTGTCATTAAGTTATTAAGATGTTCTAACAGCTACTAATTCTTATTTTACAATAAGTCTTCAAGTTTAACATGAGCAGCTGAAGCCGCATTAAAAAGCTCTGCTAAATATAACCAATTTCTCTAACGTTTTACTTTAGACATTAGAACATTGATGACACTCCCTAAAGTACATACACTAGCTGGTCATTTGACAAAATATGTATAATAAAAGTTCTGTTGATCTCAACTAAAGGTTGATTAAAACTTCAAGTTCTGTAAGTTTTCTTTCGCATGCTTCTCAATGTGTCTCAATGTAATTCGGGCTAGACAAATACATAACCAACATATTAGAAACACGACTGTGTGATGAAGTATAAGACATGCATTAAAGGCGGTTATCCAAACAGGTGCAAATATTTAAAAAGGGGATGGAGGGGCACATATCTTATGAGTAGTAAGGACCAGAAGAGAAAAGAAAGAGACAACCACGATGTGAGGAGAGCAAGAACATGATCACGCAGTGTATCAAAATGCAAAATGGAGCACTTGAGACTATTCCCTCCGCTCCGATTTACCGGTAGAGAGAGGCTCTGGCGAACATGGCGAGGGAAGGGGGAATGAAAAACACACACACACAAGTACAATCGCTCCCATCATTGCGAGGGTTTTTTCTTCAATGATCAGAGAGCTAGCTTACTCATTGAGACGATACTCATCCTGCATGGTAATAGCAGGGAAATGACTACAAACAGGGCAGAAGTCAATGGCTGCTATAAAGAGCCAGGATATAGACACACGTCAGCCACCTTTTCAGGCACAACTAATGATACAATACAAGAGTTGTGTCAAATATCGTCTTACAAAGAGACCAACGCTCAGTTTTAGTTGGCATTGGATAAATGATGACAAGATCACCAGAATATTAGGTAGGCATGATGAAGAGTAACTTTAGACCAAACTGCAACCAGAGTGAATAAGTGTGTTAAAAAACATTTAAGGTTCGCCTTATCTTTGTAAAATATGTACAGACATAGTTCTTCTGGTTCCTCATCAATTAGCACCCTCTCTCTCTCTCTCTCTCTCTCGCTCTCTCTCTCTCTCTCTCTCTCTCTCTCCCAAACAGGAATACAGTGCCTTCAGCAAAGTCTGGAACTTAAACAGGGTACGCACATACCAATACTCTGGCCAAATTTGAGCATCTTTTGCCACTTCCGATCAAAGACAGTAAAGACCCGATTAGCGGATGTCTCTAAAAGATTATCGCCAGCGATTATCCTGTGGTGGGGGATGCGTTAAGAGTGATTTTCTTCCTCCCCGATCTGCTCGTAAAATTGTCAATGTTAAACCTGCTCAACATTTACAATGGCAAATCCTTATATGTGTGATCAACAAGGATTCGTCCACCGTGCCGCTGACTGAACAACAACCATCATTAATTTCTTTATGCTTATGTTTTGTTTAAAGATTTGAAATGTTTAATTTGAATTCCATTAATATAAAATTAAATATGTTTCACCAGGGCGGCACGGTGGGCGACTGGTTAGAGCGTCTGTCTCACTGTTCTGAGGACCGGGGTCCAATCCCCGGCCCCGCCTGTGTGGAGTTTGCATGTTCTCCCCGTGCCTGCGTGGGTTTTCTCCGGGCACTCCGGTTTCCGCCCACATCCCAAGAACATGCATGGTAGGTTAATTGAAGACTCTAAATTGCCCGTAGGTGTGAATGTGAGTGCGAATGGTTTTTTGTTTGTATGTGCCCTGCGATTGGCTGGCAACCAGTTCAGGGTGTACCCCGCCTCCTGCCCAATGATAGCTGGGACAGGCTCCAGCGCTCCCGCGACCCTTGTGAGGATAAGCGGCTCAGATAATGGATGGATGTTTCGCCTGGCACCTTCATGTTTTCTTTAAATAATTCTACCCATCTTACAAATTCTCCCTGGATAATCAAACATATGACCACAACTGTGTGTTTTCTTATTTATTCAATAAAGGTAGGGCTGTGAATTTCAAAATGAGAGCAAGTAAATAAAATATGACATGGTCAACTAAAGTGCTTAACTGCAGAATAATTCTTCGAAAAAACTAACAAAATACAGATAATACTTCATGTTTTGATTATATGGGTAGAAGCAAAATCTCTCCACAAACCAGCAAAGTAGAAGGTTGCAGTGCTTGTTACGGTTCATTCAGATTGTCTTTAGGATTACGCAACCAGATTGATTAATTAACAGAGACATTTATTATCAGTATTGTAGTTGACATGGCACGATCAGCCCGGGGGCCAGATCCGGCCTGCCACATCATTTTATGTGGCCCGCGAAAGCAAATCATTTCCTTGAAACGCCATGATTCTTGCTAAAATCTGTATAAAAAATGTTTCATTGTCATATGTAATAAATAATAAAATTGTCATAATGCAACCATGTTTTTCTTACCAACACCCTTTTTGCAGTCCAGTAACTTGAATAATAGTTGAACAAAGTATTACCCTTGACTTTTTATTTCAAAACTAGTCATCCATCGATTTGTTGTCTATGTAATAATATAAGGAGGTGATTCAACATTTATATTTCACAATCGTAACGGCCCTCTGAGAGAAACCGTAACTATGATGTGGCCCGCGGCAAAAATGAGTTTGACACCCCTGCGTGACTATACAAAAACAATAGACCTCATTATAATGTGAAAATGTTGCTGCTGGTATGGACATATTACACAATGGGGAAAAATGATATACCCCGTCATAAACATCCTCCTACTTCGATCACAACATCTGTGTTTCCAGTTTGAGCGGTAAGCAGATGTTCTGATTAAGAGTGTTGCATGCTGGGACACTGATCAGGAACGACCTCATGCTGGATGGCGATGGATGACTTCATCATTCCAGCTACAAGTGCTGCGTCAACAATGCCACCTGCACTGTATATTTCATGCCTAACCCCATTAAGAACTCCCCCCCATGTGGCATGCTGCTTAAATAAGCTCTGTGTAAAATGGTTAACAGCACCAGCCCATTGACCATAAAAACTGTGCTGTCCCATTGATTATGGGGTAATAGCTGGACAGATGAACGTGTCTCTCAGCGGTGGGCTGGGGAGGGGATAAAGGAAAGAGGGGGGTGCACGCCTGAATGATGAACCTGAATCACTCCCACAGACACCAGCAAGTGGAGCGGCCTCTATATTCAATAAACTGTATTTCTATACCCTCACTCATATTTCACACGCCGATTACTGCATATAGTGCTTTCTCCGGGGGGGGAGACACAGCAAGTGTCCTCCATGGAGGTGAACTCCTTCTGAGGAGATAAACTGCATCAAATTTGGGAAATGTCATTTTTGTGGATAATAGAAACTCCACTGTCAGGCGGCGCAGTGAAAATGGATTGGAGCAGATCCCAAAGAGGAAAAAAAGATTGAGAAAGTTTAAAGAGGGTTGTAGCCGTGGCGTGCGTGTGCATCTCCGTGCATGTGTTTTGCATCATAGTAACATATTGCCATGTGCGTTGCAAAACAACAGCGCTTGCACTGCTCTCAAAGCTCAATGTCCTCAGCCGCCAATAATACGCACCACTACATCACGGGCATCAAATGTTCAGCAGCTCGTTGCGAGCAGGTGAACTTGTGCACTTCAATGCTTGCATGTAGCATATGACTGGGCTAAAACAATAAATACATTTGAAATGATATATTACATATATGCTGTCCTTAATTACAACAAAAATATAGGTTGATGAGAAGGAACAGGATGGCAGTTGCCAGTCCATCTCTAGCCCCAAAAATGCTACTAAATTGAGCTCCAGTGTAAATGGTTTACCCTTTTGTAGGGCCAAAATTGGTTTCTAGGCTGAGGAAGTACAAAGTCTCAGTCTTTAAGGGTAACCTGCACCCCTAAAATGTACAATGATACACTTTAACAACAGTGTAGAATACCCTGCAACATATGAAGAATCAGGTACACTTATGGGTATCGAACAGAACAGTGCAGTTTTCTCTGGACTATAAAAAAAAAAGACACAATCTGCCTGTAGGAGTACCTTTACGAGGATTAAAGGTGTGTGCTATGGCAAACAAAAGTGTCTGTGAGCCTATATTGATTAAACCAAACTGAATCCATCCATCTACAGGGAGGGAAAATTGTCAGCAGTTAAAGTTGCATGTTTGCTTTGAGTGAGCCTGATAATGTTGTGCAAAGGGCTCTACTCTACTTCTTATATCTCTGCTGCTTTTTATTCTAATCAATGAGCCTCCATGTCGTCTGATCAACTTCCTGCTCCCATTAAAAGCCCAGAAAGTGCATTACCTCATTGCTTGTGCCACTCAGAGAACTGGAGAGTGTGTGTGGGAAGGAAGAGGAGATGCACCCACGCAAACATTTTTCTGTTGCATGAATACAACCCACGCTAAGACCGCTGCTCCAATTGTGTGTGGGGGGGGGGGGGGGGGGGGGGGGGGGGGGGTGTCTCACCTGGTTGTTGATGCGCAGGGCAAGGTGTCTCCTCTCCCGTGCCACACTACTCCCGACGCGCATCCTCGCCTCCTCCCCCGGATGCATGCCTCTGCAAGGACACCGCTCAAGTTAGCACTCTCTGTATGCCGACGCGTGATCGCGTCCATGCAGAGCGCTGCGCGATAGGAAGCGGCAGGAGTGACACCAACCTATGCGCGGAGTTCCTCAGCATGGCGCTGTCCCTCTCTCTCGCTCTCTTGCTGTGGCGTTCTCCCTTCTCTCTGCAGCCAGTCACGGATCAAGTGGACACTTTGAGAGGGGAGCAGCCGAAGAGATGACCTGACTTCCTTTGGAAGGGGGTGGGTGGAGGGGAGAAAATCTCGCAGCCAATTGGACGCTTAGCATGTGCGCGCGTTTTTATACAGCGTGTCACTGCGTGCATTCGTGTGCATGCTTTGGAAATGCACCAAAAGGTGTGCAAAATAGATGTGCATGTAGACATGAATGAAGCAAATGACAATCCGCTACATCACATTATCATGTAAATCATATTATAAATACATGCTTTCAACAAATTTAACCACTAATTCACGAAAATGAAGTAGGATGGGGAAAACATCAAATTAATGACATTCTTCAACAAGTCTCCATTGCGGTAAAATAAAATTATAGATCCGTGAATTGTAATGAATTTGAATATTGCCGAAAAGTACATTTATTTCAGTAGTTAAATTTAAAAAAATTACACTAATAATTTAACAGATTATTTAAACCGAGTAAAATACTTGTCAGGTCACTTCCTACTTAAATTCTATTTTAACAATCATTTTGTTTCTTTTGTAATATTCTAATTTCTTGAGATGCGTGGTGAATTGTGGGCTTTGTCAATGAATGCAAAAGAGTTTCACTTTTTAGCTATTTTCCATAAAATATAATCAGTGTGTTGTGACTGAGTTTAATTTTTTGAACTACTGAAATAAATTGACTTTTCTACAACATTCTAATCTATTGAAATGTAGCTGTATTTGCATTATTTATTCCTCATCATTACCCTCTTTAAACAAAGGTTTAAGATACTTATTCGGACATGACTAGACAAAAGTTGAACACAATCTCCTCCGTGATGGTGGCTAACTTTCAAGTTGCTCCAATTTACACCTAAAAAGGAAGTTAATTTGTTCCAGGCTCGAACTGTCATCATAAAAGTTTAAATCTACAGGCAGCCACCCCCCCCACCCAAAAAAAAAAAAAATTGCCTTACAAGTGTAAACTTAATCTAACCACTGAGTAATAAAAGGAAAAGAAAGTAAAACTACTCACCCTTTGAAGACACCTGAGACATTACAGTAAGGAAGAGGGAACAGGATGGTGTTTGAAGAGCAATACTCTCACTTGTTTTATAGTTAATGGGTGTAAATGTGTTGCATGTAAATTAAAAAAAAAAAAAAAAAAAAAGCTATAGAAAAAAACAAAAACAAAGGGGTTTAATCCTTTTAGATCATGGGTGCTCAATAGGCAGCCCACCGGCCACCTATTTGTGCGCCCCAAACTGTCACAATCCTTTCCAAAATCAGATGAGATCTGTATTGCGCAGTAAACCACAGTATGAAAAAGTACTTAATTTTGAGTTGCATGTGATTAAAATGTAGTAAACTGCTGTAATGTCTCCTGTTTTCCTTGAAAATAATCAAATAATATATGTTAAATACATTTTAATTACGTGCAACCGATGTACATGTTCAAGTTAAGTAAATTCAAAGAACCTTTTTCCAATGCAGCCCAATAATTGTGTATGCGAGGCAAGCACTAGGTGTCGAACTGAAAAATGTCTTCCTTCACGTCAGCACGTGTATACTGGGACTTGTCTCCATGCCAATGATACACTATAGAAAAAGCCCCAAAGTCAGTCTTGTCGAAACAGAGGGTGCGCGTCAATGACAGTGACACAAGTATACTTTAAGGGCCTTCTTTGCATTAGACATAACCTGTTGCACCAGAATGCGCAATTAGTGTTTTATGTGATGTTAATTAGTGAAAATATAGTAGTTTTGTGTCCATTTGTATATTTTGAGTGGTCCAGTTTACGTGGAGAGCGCATGAACAGTGATGCCACAGTAGCTGGAAGCTGGACTCAGGCAATAGCGTGTGCACCAATTATAAACTTCGCTCAGATGTATGCATCAATCTCCACATTTCAAATTAAACTATATTTCAGTGGTTCCTCAGAAAAATAAATCATCCTACAATATCACTAAGCAGAGGAAGAGAAACTATGGATTGCCATGCTTTTAAGAATGTTTCTGCGTTTATGACTTCACTTGAATTTTTGGACTCAAGCAAAGAAATCACTGTCAGTAGGCAGTATCCAATTTCTAATGTTATAAATAAAAATATGACAATAAAAAGGGGTAATTATTGAACAGACAATTTCTCAATGGGCAATTTTGTTATTGTGAGCATAGCATGATTATTGCTGGAGCAATAATAGCGGATTGGAGGTACAGTATACAAATGTAAACATTGGATGGATGGGGATAGAAGTGCGCAGTACTATATGATTTGAAGCTGTCTTTTTCACAAAAACATGTGTGGGAATTAACAGAAACTACTAAAACCTATTGAGAAGGACTCAGCCAACAAGAAAAAGAGTTTTTTTTTTTTTGTTCTCCTGCTTTCGCCATTTTGCCCCACCTGTACCGTCAACCTTCCTGTAATACCGTGAGCTTTCACATGATACCGGAATAATTATCGTACCATGGGCTTAATACCGTGATAAAACCGAACCGTGAGACATAAGTAGATATTATTACATCCTTAGTTGATAACAGCATTCTTGATCGATATCATTTTTGAGTGTACTCATATGACTAGTTATTATTTATCCTACGTTTGCGTTCACGTACCAATCTGGTTATTTTGTTATTCTTTCTCTTAGAAAAACACACGCATACGCTCCCACACACAGGCACACACTCGAAGTATGAAGCCTCAACACATCTATAACACGTTTATTCTTTGTGGTTCTCGTGTTCATATTTCATTTTTTTTTTTAAAGTTCTTAACCCCCTCTGATATATTTGTTTTGGATCCATGACAGGGGTGTCATATTCTTTTTTAATTCAACTATTTATTTAAAGTTACTACTTTAGATTTTTAGCGAAAGTTAGAGCCAGGACAACTACCTCACTGAACAATTGAGTGGTCTACTTTTAATAATCTCCTGCATCCTCCTCTCGAACACCAACTGCCCTCATGTCTTCCCTCACAACATCCATCAACCTTCTCTTTGGTCTTCCTCTCGCTCTCTTGCCTGGCAGCTCCATCCTCATCATCCTTCTACCAATATACTCACTATTTCTCCTCTGGACGTGTCCAAACCATCGAAGTCTGCTCTCTCTAACTTTGTCTCCAAAACATCGAAACTTGGCTGTCCCTCTGATGAGCGCATTTCTAATTTTATCCAACCTGGTCACGCTGAGAGCGAACCTCAACATCTTCATTTCCGCCACCTCCAACTCTGCTTCCTGTTGTCTCTTCAGTGCCACTGTCTCTAATCCGTACATCATGGCTGGCCTCACCACTGTTTTATAGTCTTTGCCCTTCATCCTATCAGAGACTCTTCTGTCACATAACACACCTGATACCTTCCTCCACCCGTTCCAACCTGCTTGGACCCATTTCTTCGCTTCCTGACCACACTCACCATTGCTCTGGACGGTTGACCCCAAGTATTTAAAGTTATCCACCTTTGCTATCTATTCTCCCTGTAGCCTCACACTTCCCCCACCACCCCTCTCATTCATGCACATATATTCTGTATTACTTCAGATAATCTTCATTCCTCTCCTTTCCAGTGCATGCCTCCACCTTTCTAACTGTTCCTCCACCTGCTCCCTGCTTTCACTGCAGATCACAATGTCATCTGCAAACATCATGGTCCACGGGGATTCCAGTCTAACCTCATCTGTCAGCCTATCCATCACCACTGCAAACGGAAAGGGGCTCGGGAATGACCTCTGATGCAGTTCCACCTCCACCTTAAATTCGTCTGTCACACCTACAGCACACCTCACCACTGTTCTGCTGCCCTCGTACATGTCCTGTATTATTAGAACATACTTCTCCGCCACTCCAGACTTCCGCATGCAGTACCACAGTTCCTCTCTGGGTACTCTGTCATAGGCTTTTTCTAAATATACAAAGACACAATGTAGCTCCTTCTGACCTTCTCTGTACTTTTCCATCAACATCCTCAAGGCATCCTCTCTCTGTCTGTGGTACTCTTTCTAGGCATGAAACCATACTGCTCGCAAATACTCACTTCCCGAAGTATTCTTTCCATCTATCTAGCACACTACTGGCACCAGTCAACATATTTCTATCTCTATCCTTAATCACCTTTACCTGCTGCACATCCTTCCCATCTCTATCCCTATGTCTGGGAAACTAATATAGATCCTTTTCTCCTTATTTAGTGTCTAACCTGGCATACATGTCATCATATGCCTCTTGTTTGGCCTTTTCCACCTCTGCCTTTGCCCGATGTCGCATCTCAATGTATTCCTTTCACCTCTCCTCAGTCCTCTCAGTGTCCCACTTCTTCTTAGCTAACCTTTTTCCTTGTATGATTTCCTGTACTGTGAGGTTCCACCACCAAGTCTCCTTCTCTCATTTCATGCCAGAAGATACACCAAGTATCTCTGTCTGCCTCTCTGATCACCTTGGCTTCAGTGGTCCAGTCTTCTGGAAGCTCCTCCCGTGCACCGAGAGCCTGTCTCGTCCCTTCCCGAAAAGCTGCACAACACTCGTCCTGTCTCAGCTTCCACCACATGGTTCTCTGCTCTGCCTTTGTCTTCCTAATCTTCCTCCCCACCACCAGAGGCATCTTACACAGCACCATCCTATGCTGTCTAGCCACACTCTCCCCTACAACTACCTTACAGTCGGTAACCTCCTTCATATTATATCGTCTGCACAAGATGTAATCCACCTGCGTGCTTCTACCTCCACTCTTGTAGGTCACCCTATGTTCGTGCCTCTTCTGGAAAAAAGTGTTCATTACAGCCATTTGCATCCATTTTGCAACGTCTACCACCATCTGTCCCTCCAAGTTCCTTTCCTGGATGCCGTACTTACCCATCACTTCTTCATCACCCCTATTTCCTTCACCAACATGTCCATTACAATCTGCACCAATCACGACTCTCTCTCTGTCTGGGATGCTCAGAACTACTTCGTCTAGCTCCTTCCAGAATTTCTCTTTCACCTCTAGGTCACATTCTACCTGTGGAGCATAGCCGCAAATCACATTATACATAACACCCTCAATTTCAAGTTTCAGCCTCATCACTCGATCTGATACTCTTTTCACCTCCAAGACATTCTTAGCCAACTCTTATTTTAAAATAACCCCAACTCCATTTCTCTTCCCATCTACACCATGGTAAAATAATTTAAACCCTGCCCCTAAACATCTAGCCTTACTGCCTTTCCACCTGGTCTCCTGGACACACAATATATCAACCTAATCATCATGTCAACCATAGTCCCAACATTCAAAGTCCCCACATTCAGTTCTAGGCTCGGTGCTTTCCACTTCTTTTTCTGAAGAAGAACCCGCTTTCCACCTGTTCTTCTTCTGTACTGTACACTAATTGATATCTGCATATAAGCAAAATGTATTTTCACATTAACAGTCTGACTCAAACCTAACATTTTTCCTCTATACTTTACTAGTCAATCCAATTTGGTTTGGTGAATTGCTTTTTTACGCTTGCACCACTTTTATTTTTAAAATTGTCATGGCAACATATTTTGGTCCTCAAATCAACTCCTTGCACATCTAACTATTTTATTTTGGTCTGAAGCAGCGCTAACTCTCACAGTAAAGACAAGTGACGATGATCTTACTGCTTTAAGGTATTGGTACTGTGTTGCTATCCTTTAGCGAACAGCTTTTGTGCACTTGCATGGCCTTGGAAAATGACATTTTGCACTGCATGAACTTCTGGGCCTTGTGAGGAAAGACAATGGGACACAGGAGAATTTAAATAACTAATGATTGCTTTAACTTTAAGTGCAAATGCAGCTTTTGTGTCCAATACTTAATACTAAGGGTAACATGAGTGTAGATCCCTCCTTGAGGAAGAGAAATTTATTCCACCTGTACCCCACTTCTGATCAGTGCAGCAATAACTCTCTATCCAGACTCCAAACAGTTTACAAGCGTTTTTCTCACTTTTTAATAACTCTTTATTTTATAAGCATTAGTTAATATTCAACAGGTCTGAGGACTTGGCACCCTCTGTTATTGGGTCTGGACAGTCCCCAATATCTTGACAAATCCCTCTGAGTGTGTGTTTTGTGTGTGTGATATTATTTTTTTTAAAAAAGGGAACGGTGCATGACAGGCAAACTAATTGAAATCAAACAAGGGAAGAGAAGATACCTGACCACACATCCGGAACAACAATTACTGGTGTGAAGGTTGAAAGTGACTTGAAGGTACAAATGTGATGTCTACAAGTTCAGAAGGCAGTAAACAAGCTCTTCCTTTCTCGTATTTCTTATTGTCATTGCATACTTGTCTAGAGTCACATCGCTAAAGTGCCAGAGGTGTACAGACAGCCGAATGAAGGGTATCACTTCAGAATGCTCCTGTGGGCAAGCGATGACAGATGGCTGGAGCAGTGGCCTGGCAGCTGAGAGCAGAGAGGAAAGAGCATAAGAAGACCTCATTTGGAGCCGAGGAGATGGTGATGGATAAACAAATACATCAGTGGGGCATTATAATCAATCCTCCTGGCTCACCATCAAGTCCTGAATTAGGACATTGTATGCCTAATAAATTACAGCCAAAACCCTGAGGTCGAATGAGCATTTTCCTGAACAAATATGCTTCTGAAGTTGCACGCAAGCATTTAAAGCAGGGGCGGGGAAAATATGGCCCATGGGTCAGAGACGCCTCGCTCTGTTCTTTAATCCACAGATTTACATTATCAAGAATACAGCAATATAAAAATATAGTAACAATATCAAAAGATCTCATTAAAAAACTGGTAAGTTGATTTATTGTAAAACAAAAAATATATATGTCAGGAAAATAAACAAATTTACAAACACACTACTGTTTAAAACAGCAGATGTCTTAGAATGTCCTCATTTATAAAAAAAAAAAAAAAAAAAGAACTGCGCTTTTTTTTTTAACCACATCAACAAAATCTAGACCAGGGGGTCACTGAACTTTTAGAAACTGAGAGCTACTTCTTGGGTACTGATTAATGCAAAGAGCTACCAGTTTGATCCATGCATCCAAAATAACAAATGTGCTCAAAATACCTTCAATAATGTTATTATTAATAAAAATGATATTCATCTATGCAAAGACACTGATCACATTAATGACTTCTCACAACTGCAAGCAACAATGGGTTAACAAGGTAGGCAATAAATGTCAATACGCAACACTAAGTCAAATCAAATCCAAAAGGGATTAAAGCACAATAGGCACAACAACAGCCAGATTTTAAATTCAAATGTGGCAATTGAGTACAGAAATATGCCTACCCCTGTCTAGAAGATTAACTCCAAAAGTATGTTTCGCTTTTTCTTTGTTTTTTTTTGTGTGTATGTGTTATGCCATCAGAGAAGCGTACCAGTGATGGGAAAGAGGTAAAACGTGATAAGCATAGAACAGGAAATCATACTTGTTGAAGCATAGAAAAGTACACATCTCTGACCTAGATGGTCAGTACAATAAGCAACAAAAATCAATAAAGAATGTAACGTGCACAACTCCTAGGGGTAACATGTAACAATGTTAAGAGACTGACCTCCCAGGCAAAGGCATAGTTATCATATCTAACACGGCAGTTAAAATGTCTTCAGCAAATCTCCCTTCCCCTTCATTCAGCCTATGTTATCAAAGCATGAGTAACTTCACTTTAACTTAATTTTAGAATTACAACACAGGGGTCTTCATCTATATTTTTATAAGCTAAGAATGTAAAATTGATAAGACAATGCATGTGCCTTTAATTAAGCTTAAACGATGGCGTCAATTGTACGCAAGACTATTTCAATTAAAATTGATTCCTAAGGGCGGAAAACTGAGAAATCAGAAAAAATAAATTGAAAGAAAACATTGCGGTCTACTTTAGAGGTGCCACTGTAATGAATGGTAATGCACACATTACATGAAGTGATTATTTGTGTGCATGATACCTGTGCTCCCAGCTTAGAGAGGTAGCGGTTGCGTAAACCAAAAGCAGACATAGGTGACAGTCTAGCCAGGTCGCCCTCTGTCAGATGACTGGGCTGCCTCTTGTTTCTATACCAACGACAAAGTTAACACTTTTAGCACCTCAACAAACGCAAATAAGCACATAAACTTCCAGTGAGATGGAAATAAAAATCTACAGTGGTGTTCAGAAAATTGTTTAATTCAAAAATGGTACTTGGTTTGACACAAATAACTAGTGATTGTTCAAGTGGTTGATAGCGTTTTTGACAGTACTACTTGCCTGTAGTGCAATCACTCTCAAACAAAAAAGTCAATTATTTCATTCAGCTCACAACTTGAACTTAATGAATAAACTGTCCTCAAAAGGACACATTAATAACATTTCTTAAAAATATTAAATATCATTGAGTGGTTATAAATGCGAAAAAAAGTACTAATGAATCCCCAAACCAGTGAGGAGTAGTCACCATGTAATTGCTTTATCTAAGACTTAAAGAGCAATGTCCTTTTAAAGCAGCCACCATTAATGTTCCACAGTACGAATGATTAAAAATATCAAGTCTGTCTGCTTGGAGAGAATCCAGCAATTATTACAAATAAATGATATGTACAAAAGACAAGCACAACATTCAAATATATTTTGAAAAATGACTCTCCAGATGAAAAGGTAATTAGGTATCTTGGGCTGCGAGGTTCCTCTCCGTTCCAATACTAAAAAGGCTTTAAAATGGAAATAGAAATTTCTTCTTCAACAGAAGAAAAATAAACCAGATGTTATGTCCAGACAGTCAGTTGTGGTGGGGAAGTGCCACAGATGACAGCACTGGGCGGAGTCACAAGTTCCGCAATACCGCCCACAAGGCCCACGACTGACAGCTGAGAGGTGGACGGTGCGGCTTGTCCCTCTGTACGCCCAGGACCGTGAGCAATCCCTCATCATCATCATCATCAACAACATCATCATCATCTGGAAAATAGTAATTACAGCACGGAGCCGCATTAGTCAGACATAAAGTAGAAGACAACAAAGATAAACAGATGTGACCCACTGGTAAGACACCGGGCAAAGAATTAGGACAAAAGTAAACTGCATAGATCATTTTACACTTGAGACTATTTGAGTCCCAGGATGCACATGTCATGGTAACAATGAGCCCTACCCGGGAAACAAGGAGTGCCTGCAACTTATCACGGAATACAGACACAGCAATCCTCCGCTATATCTCAGTTCTTGCTTCGCGGTCCCATTATATTGCCGATTTTTACAGTTGTTACTCTATTTTTTGTATACTTTTTGTACAATATTTTTGCTATCCATTGCTCATGCTCTCTCTCAGTATATTATACTGTACCTATAATGAAAATTACAGGCCTCTCTCATCTTTTTAAGTGGGAGAACTTGCACAATTGGTGGCTGACTAAATACTTTTTTGCCCCACTGTATGTGTTTCCGCCTGTCACGATAGCAGATTTTTTTAGGATGATATATTTTCCCAAAAACTATCACGACAAACTACAATATTGTAGATGGTTGCTATGCCACTGATATAATAATAAGCAAAATAATTCAAGTACATACTTTTTAAGAACAATTAACTTTTATTATAATTATAATATAATATAATTATAATTCTGAGAATAAAGAGCAGTGACATTGTAATGTAGAACAATAAATATTTTTATTTAGATCTTACATAAAAATATAAATAAAACATACTCATGCCCTGTTAAAATTTGCACTTCAACAAATATTAAAATTTGGCACAGAGGTATAAACATTATTCTTCATTATCATTCTGACAATTGTACCGGCATTACCAGATAACTAGCAACCCTTTATTTCTCAGTGACTGCTTTTGTCAATGTCTTTATGTCTCAAAAGTATTCTCTGTCATTTGACAGTCTTTTGTCGTACTAGAGCGGCTCCAACTACCAGAGACAAATTCCTTGTGTGTTTTTTGGACATACTTGGCAAATAAAGATGATTCTAATTCTGATTTAAGACATGCAAAAGGAATCTAAATATTAAAGACATGCAAAAGGAATACAAGCCCAGTAGGGCTCTGAGATCTGCAGAGTCACAGATAACGGCACAGAGATTCCAAAGCAAACACAGTGAAGCAGCTTATCACTGCTGTGCTGCATGCAAATGGAATCAGTTGCCAATAGAATTGAAGTCCAGGTTAAAATGGCAGAAACGTTAATACGAAGCAGGGTTATCGTTATTTATAACATGTTGTAAGGCGCCAAACTTTGGGCGCATTCTGACAAGCACTCCAAGGACGCTCTGCAACACTCCGGACCGTTCTGAAACCCAGAGCGTTGTTAGAATGTGTTGTTCAGTTACTCAGCATGCCACACTCTGGGAATGCCGGAGTGCACTCTGGTCACTCTGACTGGGGAGACAGAGTCTCAGAGCTTTAGGCACGGAAGTTGTTCATGCAAGTCAATCATTCGTAAATTCAAAGAAAGGGAGCACGCTCTGCCTCTCGGAACACGTGCACTCTAAAGGCCTCTTTATCCTCCCGCGGTCGCGCGATGCCCGCATTGCATCACGTGCCCGATGAATTGCCCCACGCGGCCCCTCTGCGTAGCTTGACGCGCACACGGCAAAAATTTTTCTTGCGGGTCGAACGCCGCGGAGATAATCTCTCGTGATTGGTCCGTTTTGGTCACATGCTGTTACATACCATCAACGACGCCGCCTTCTTGATCGATTTTGCAGCGTAATTAAACGTATCATCTGGTCATCTAGGTCCATTTGTTCAAGCAGACACTGTTCTACGGTCGCCATTGTTGTTGCTTTGTTCCTTGTCACTGAAAGGAAAGTAAAAACGGCTACCGGAAATTGCCAAAAAAATGCAGAGGAAACTCCACCCTGTGGTGTCCTAGCCAATACCAGCCATCGCGACACCCCCAACTTGGAGGTGAACTGCAGTACATTTGCAAAACTGCGTGCTTGAGTTGCGCTCGAGTATAAAGGCAAACTACGCGCGGGACACCCGCAGTGACGTCAGCGCGGTTGCCGTCCACGTGAGTATAAAGAAGCCTTAAGAGTAGAGTAAGGTGTCAGACTGGATTTCCAAATGCACTCTTAAATTCATCTGTAAGATTGTTTACGTGCTTAGGCAGGTGCTGCCGCTTTGGTAAGTCCAAATGTCCAAATGGGCTCAGCAGTTGACTTTTGAGAAGACACTTACGACCTTTTTGGAAACAGGCCACTATTTCAGGAAATACAATGAAAACTAAAACCAGGCTCTTTTACTGCAAGGCTAATTTTACACATTCGTAAAACTAGCCTCTTGTATTGCTTGGTAAACTCTAGCACTCTTAAATCTAGCCTGTTGTATCGCTAAGGTAATCTTTA
Organism: Phycodurus eques; assembly: GCF_024500275.1. Classification (NCBI taxonomy): domain Eukaryota; kingdom Metazoa; phylum Chordata; class Actinopteri; order Syngnathiformes; family Syngnathidae; genus Phycodurus; species Phycodurus eques. The sequence goes on from NC_084531.1 coordinate 14,352,115, forward strand.
GAATTTTCCACGAGACCGACATGTATTGCCTTAAGTTTAGCGTTCCTAAAATTAGCCTCTTGCATTGCTAGGCTAATCTTTAGCATTTTAAGACTCATCTCTTGTATTACTAGGCTCATCTTTAAAATTCCTAGAGTAGGCTATTGTATTGTTAGGCTAAACTTTAGCTTTCCTAAATGAGCATCTACTATTGCTTGGCTAATTTTTAGCATTCCTAGAGTCGCTTATTGTATTGCTAGGCTAATCTTTCTCATTTCTAAACTAGCCTCTTGTATTGCAACCAGATTTTTTTTAGCATTCTAGACTAGCCTCTTTCATTGCTAGGCTAATGTTTCCGATTCCTAAATTAGCCTTTTGTATTGCTAGGCTAAGCTTTAGTATTCATAGACTCGCCTCAACTTGAGTACGCCTGTTTTTATCTAATGGGAAAAAAAGAGGGGAAAAAATATAGGACGCTAATAATGCTATTTTTTGCCTGACATTGAAAGCAATATTAATAAAACAATACAGCATTCTAATATTGTGGTTATAACGTGCAGTAGTGTACATCTACATTATACCTTACTGAGAGGTCATTCTAGTATTTTCATTACATTTATCAGAGCGACAAGAAACAGTCTTAAAAGTGACTAATCTTTGTAGAGGTTCTTCAATTAGAGCTCACTGTGCTGTACCTAATGAAGTGGCTGGCGAGTGTAGATGTGCCAGTAGACAAAATAGTCGATTCAGCTCAGGGTAAAAACTACATTGTAGATCTCAGAAGAGCCGCAAAATATGCATGAGCCACTTGATTAGACGAGTGGGTTGTTCATTACATTTCTAAGACGCCTGTGAGTGGGTGGAAAAGCGGCGACGACAGCGGGTGAAGAGCGGCAGCCACTCACTCGGCATCTGAAGTGGCTTCTTTCAGGAGTTTGGCTCTGGCTGCGGCTGACCGGTTCAAATCCCCTCCTGGAGAGAGAGGAAAAACCGGGGAGATGGAAGTAATTAAGCGGGGAGGTAGAAGGGTGCGCTTCACCAGCACGGATAAGATATACTCTTACCTCTTAGAAAATCCACCAAGTACAGCATCACCACCGCCATCAATGCAACTGCAAGACAAGTGGGCACAAATTTGGAAAAAATCTCTTAAGACTGATAATAATAATAAAAAAAAAAATTAAATAAAAATTAGTTTCAGAGTTGAAAAAAGGAAAGAGACTGACTGCAGATGGAGGAACAAAAAAAGACTTCCAGAAACAGGTATCCTTTGGTGTCGAGGATGGTTCCTGCTGCCATGGCAATGAGCGCGAGTCCAAGGTTCTGAATGGACTGCATGCTATAGGGAGGAATATCACAATCAATGAATCAAAGAAAGCAACAGTTAATTTGAAGGAGAATAAGTAGAAGGATTTGTACAAGCCATAAGCCGTCCCCAGTTGGTGCTCAGGTACCACGAAGGCCACCATAGGCCACAGAGCGCATGCCAATAGGGAGTAGGACACCCCCAGCAGTGACTGGAAGACACAACGATGTTAGGTAATATACTATACAGGGATGTCCCCCAATTATTTCCAATAAGTGGGGTTCTGTTTGATGTATTTTTTGTGTGCAGTTAAACAAATTTAGGACTTTTTTTAAAATTATTTTTTATTGTAAATCTTTCAGCATTTCCTTAATTTATCATTCAGTAATCTTAGGGAACCAGCACGGTGGATGACTGGTTAGCACATCTCCCTCACAGTTCTTGGCACCGGGGTTCAAATCCCGACCCCACCTGTGTGGAGTTTGCTAACCAGTCAACCACATGCCACCATATATATCATGTTACTAAATAAAATTTTAATTCTTGAGGCAGAAAGGGGAGTCAAGATTTTGAAACGCAGTACTACAATAAGATTCCCTGAACCTAATGTTACGTAAGTCCATGACTGCCTCAATTACAAGAGTAGTGTCGGAAAATGAATTTTACAGTATACCATGCCAATCCATGGGTTCCAGAAGGTGAAGGCCAGCATCATGTGAGAGGCGAGTGTGGTGCACACAGCGCACATCACCCAAATCACATTCCTCCCCATCTTGTCTACCACGAAGCCCAAAATAGGAGACGCCGGAGCTGAGACGACGTAAACAATGCTAAGGGAGACAGAAGCACACATGAAGATGGGTTACACTATAATAAATCAGACCCTTTGCTGTGACACTCATCTATTTAACTCAGGTGCTATCTATTTCTTCTGATCATCCTTGAGATGGTTCTACACCTTCATTGGAGTTCAGCTGTGTTTGATTATACTGATTGCACTTGATTAGGTAAGCCTCACACGTCTATACCTTACAGCTCACAGTGCATGTCAGAGCAAATGACAATCATGAGGTCAAAGGAACTGCCTGAAGAGCTCAGAGACAGATTGTCGCAAGGCGCAGATCTGGCCAAGGTTACAAAATAATTTCTGCTGTACTTAAGGTTCCTAAGAGCACAGTGGCCTCCATAATCCTTAAATGGAAGACGTTTGGGACGACCAAAACCCTTCCTAGTGCTGGCCGTCCAGCCAAACTGACCAATCGGGGGAGAAGAGCTTTGGTGAGAGAGGTACAGAAGAACCCAAAGATCACTGTGGCTGAGCTCCAGAGATGCAGTCGGGAGATGGGAGAAAGTTCTAGAAAGTCAACCATCACTCCAGCCCTCCACCAGTCGGGGCTTTATGGCAGAGTGGCCCAACGGAAGCCTCTCCTCATTGCAAGACACGTGAAACCCCGCATGGAGTTGGGGTTTTTTTTTTTTTTTTTTTTTTTTTTTAAAAAGCTAACACCTGAAGGACTCCAATATGGTGAGAAATAAGATTCTCTGGTCTGATGAGACCAAGATAGAACTTTTGGGCCTTAATTCTAAGCAGTATGTGTGGAGAAAACCAGGCACTGCTCATCACCTGTCCAATACAGTCCCAACAGTGAACCATGGTGGTGGCAGCATCATGCTGTGGGGGTGTTTTGCAACTGCATTGACAGGACGACTGGTTGCAATTGAAGGAAAAATGAATGTGGCCAAGTACAGGGATATCCTGGACAAAAACCTTCTCCAGAGTTCTCAGGACCTCAGACTGGGCCCAAGGTTCACCTGCCAACAAGACAATGACCCAAAGCGCACAGCTTAAACAACGAAGGAGTGGCGTCAGAACAACTCCGTGACTGTTCTTGAATGGCACGGCCAGAGCCCTGACTTAAACCCAATGGAGCATCTCTGGAGGCACCTGAAAATGGCTGTCCACCAAAGTTCACCATCCAACCTGACAGAACTGGAGAGGATCTGCAAGGCGGAATGGCAGATGATCCCCAAATCCAGGTGTGAAAAACTTGTTGATTCATTCCCCAAAAGACTCATGGCTGTATTAGCTCAAAAGGGTGCTTTTACTCGATACTGAGCAAAGGGTCTGAATACTTATGGCTGTGTGATATTTCAGTTTTTCTTTTTTAATAAATAAACATGGGGTGCTGTGTGTACATTAATGAGGAAAAATAAATGAACTTAAATGATTGTAGCAAATGGCTGCAATCTAACAAAGAGTGAAAGATTTAAGGGGTTTGAATACTTTCCGTACCCACTGTACTCGAAAGCATTTGGGCTTTGTCACTGTTTTTAAAGCAGATGCCATACTGTCCATTTGCATGAGTCTACCTGTTTTTTAAGTCGACTTAGCGTTATTACAGTTATTCGATTTTTTTTCCCCCAGCCCTAATTGCATCTGATGTAAATTACCTGTTAACAGCTCTCGCTTCGGCAGGGGAAAAGTTGAACTTCTCAATGAAGAAGACCCTGGAAATAAAGAAGACAAGATGACGGTGTTGCCCAGCACTTACACTTTCATGTCAGACTTCTAGTCTGACTTCTAGTCTGACATCCATCATTTAGACTGAAATGTATGTGACATCTATAAAACTACTTACTTTGGGAGCACAGTGGAGTGGAGTGGAGATACTACATCTGTCGCTAAGTGATTTGCGAGTGTCTTCCAGGTTGCGACAACGTCAATTGATTTGTCTACTGACCGAGCCATTTTGAAAACCACTTTCTATTTCTGACCCCACCCACCTCCTTCTCCCTCTGTGCCTTGATGATAATAATGCATTTTTCTACTAAAACTTACCGCAGACAAGGACTTTGTGCTCATTCAATGAGGGTCTCTATTTTACTCCTTGCTTGCCCTTCAAATATAAGGACGTCGCCATTAGGAGTTGAATTCTGTTCCTCGTTCACTCAAGGACAATAAATATGTTTTCAACAGATACCTAAGATGCTTAGTGCTCCCCATAAAAAAATACTATTGCAAATTATGTGCATTATTATAGCATCTGTAAACTTAATAAAAGACACTAATGAGACATAAAATAGTCTAATTCAAAATTCAGTTGGACATTTCCGAAGACAAAAGCACAGCTCTCCTGAGCTAGAGAAGAGTGGAAATGATAAACAAAAACTTCAAAATTTATAGGTCTCTACTACACAAAAGACAGTCACTGGCAAGATACACAACCCAATGTGATAAAGATGACAAACATGATAAAAAAAAAAAAGGGAAAACAGAAACACCAATAGATTTTCCCTCCAAGATTCTAATTAAAATAGTACAATGCTACGTAAATACATACTATTAATTTTTTTTTGCATGAATATTGTGATTTTAAAAATATATATTGAAATAAATTTTAAAAACCTGAAAAAATACGCTTGTCTATTCCAACCTAGCTAATACAGCTGGGCAATATGGTCTTTAAAAAAGACTGGACTGTCTGTTAATTGGCTAACTGTGAGCTAGTTTGTTCGTTGAGTGACTGGGAGTCAGCTGTTGGACATAGTTACGAGTGTATTAATGTGCTTATATGCATTTATTTTGTTCAATAAAGTGATTGAAAGTGAACCAGCGACTGTGTCTATCCTTGACCACTTGCAGGGTTACAACTTACGTTCTAACTTGGGGTGGGAGGCTATATTAAACTAGCTAATGATGTTTACGTTGGCGGCAGGGTGATCGACTGGTTAGCCCATCAGCCTCACAGTTCTGAGGACCCAGGTTCAAATCCGACCTTGCCTCTGTGGAGTTTGCATGTTCTCCCCGTGCTTGTGTGGGTTTTCTCCAGGTACTCCGGTTTCCTCCCACATCACAAAAACATGCATGGTAGGTTAATTGAAGATTCTAAATTGTCTGTATGTGTGAATGTGAGTGTGAATGGTTGTTTGTTTATACAGTATGTGCCCTGCGATTGGCTGGCGGTCAGTTCAGGGTGTACCCAACTTCTCGCCCAAAGAACTGGGATAGGCTCCAGCACACCCGCCACCCTCGTGCGAATGAATGTTTACGTTAGCTAGTATCGGTAACCATAGATGTGGTGTTATGTAAGCCAGTTCTGCTTTGTAGGAGACACATTTGAACTTGTCGTTTACGGACTGTTTCCTCCTTGCTCACCTCCATCGCGGCAACTCACTTTATTTTTTCTACACAGAGTTGTGCGTGCACCCGCAATAACATTAGTCCGTGTGGAAAAATGAGCTCTCCGAAGTGTTGAGGCAGAGATTTTGTGTCAACCTTTTTTTTTTTTTTTTTTTTTTTTTAATCGAATTATTTTAGTTATTTGATTAATTGTTTCAGCCCTAAATCACTATGAGAAGATGCATTCACTTGCTGATAATAGAGATAATCATATAAACATACTGTAATACCAAAATGTGGGGAAGGGATGAAAACCACAGGCTAATGTGTTGTGATTCTCAATGGGGAATTCTATTTTTGCGCAAGTAGCACCAGAGACCATTGCAAAGCTGACTTGATTTTAGAACAATTTCAGGAAATTGAGGGAAGATAAACACATAAAAAAAGAACACACACATTAAAACATTCAAAGTGATTTCTGGTTGACTGAGGAGGCACTTGTGTAATACTCACTGTCCCAGTCCAATAAAGGGGAAGATGGCCACGTAGTAGCTCACGCAAATGATGAAGATGATCCACAGGGGCAAGGGGAAGTCTTTCACATCAGTCAGTTGAATTACCTCGCCTGACAGTCAAGATACAAAAAAAGCACTGAAGCAGAACCTAATGAAAAAAGTCATAAATAAGTTACAGCAGTGTTTTTGTTCCTGTTTTGTTTTTTAACAAAGCACATGAATTGAAGTCTGAACTATTATACCTATTGGACAGCAAAAAAAAACAAAAAACTACTGGTACTACCAGTAGTTCTTTTACTTTAGCTACCACTGGTAGTGTAAAGCTGTTGAAACTTGGGTGTCAAAATGCTGAATGAACAAGGCATAGTGAGAGTGCTTTACCGGTTTTGCCCTGCTCCTTTTGAAGGATTTTCTCCGCTCTTTTGTCAAGGAATGCCAGCACCAAAGCGCAGATTAGCGAGAATATGCAGGTTACAGCAGCTGAGGAGAGAATACAAGATTAAACTCATTTATGGTAATTGATGGAAAAACTAATGGAAAAGATGTCAAGATACAATCACAGCTGAATTTCATTTACCACATGACAAGAGCTATGATATTGAAGAACAAGATGTCAGCTAAGAGCTAAAGATACAAAAAAGCGAGGGCCATAAAGTCAATAAAAGCATCAAATGCATTTTCATTTGTGGAGGCAGCATTTCATTACCAAACTGCTGAATTACACTTGTCCTTTTTTTTCTTTTCTCCTGTTCGGCTGTTAGGTCAAGTAGAATGGAAAATATGTTACCCTTTCATGCCGGAACAGTTTTACTGTGTCACAGTGGAGTTTTTAACCTTCCGCTGTGGTATAATAATTGAGCTTTATTGAGAATCAGACTTGATCAGGGGTCCAACCGAGAGCAGCCCGGCGGAGGGGACACGTCCCACACCGAGGGACCCAGGGCGGTCCGCCGGCCCCACCGAGGCGCCCCGACAACCAGCCACCCAGTGGGGGCCGCAGGGACCCAATGCCACCCCCTCAGCCAACACCCCCACCCCACCCAGCGCCCTGCCACTCCACCCCCAGGGATGGCACTTGTCAATAAGTGTACAGATCCATGTATGTGGCACATACAGCAGACGCATCGCTAAACATAATCTCTTATTAAGGGAAAATGCCCAAAAAATAACTTCAATGTATATAACCGATTAATTGTTCCTTTTTTATATATCCCTATCATTGGATTTTGACTGTTAAAAACAAATTATGAGAATTGCATTACATTTCATCTTCAGCTGATGTCATCCACATGATGATATTATAAGGTAAACACAAATGACAACACTTTTTTTTAGCTGACAGCCAATTATGCTCTACAAAATGAATGATGAACTCCGCTCAGGTGAGTTGAGGCAGCAGCCCATCCGGCAAGCAAGTTTCTCAAGTCCCATCGCCGGGCCCAGACATCAAGTGCATGCGAAAACTCCCCCGGTTCGACCAGCAGGGAGGTTTAGCACAGCGGCTGAAGTGCAGCGCACCAATGAGACGCATCCCCGGCCTGGTCTTGCTCCACCCTTCAAGCTCCTGGTTGATCCTGCCAGTAGCCTATCTATATTCAGTACTGTAATCTCAAAGACTACGCCTTGCAAGTCCCATTTGCAAGACATAATGGGATTATCAAGTATTTGTACTTTGTATTGGCAAGGACTCAAATGTATTCAAAAGTGCTACCCGTGCAGCAACCCTTATAAACATTCGAGTTTTTTTTTTTTTATTATTTGAATCATTTATGATGACGTCAATAATGTGTGGATTGTGAACAAAATGTAAATGGGAACGTCCTTGAAAAAAAGTGCAGACTCATCACAAAAAAAGTTATTACCAAAAGAAAAAGTACACCAACAAAGTGGACAAAGTTGCTGAGAAAGTTGTAATTTCCAAGTCACACCATTTTCAAAAACTGAAGCATATGAGCGAAGTGTTAAACATAAGTAGAAATGATACTTGCTATGACTGGTGTGACTCACGTGAATCAGCCTTTTGCACTTTCAGTTCTCCTTCCAGTGATAGTTTGCTGACATTGTTAGATGCAGGCAATGAAGGCTCGAGTAACTCTAGGACTATGTAACCAAAAGCCTGAATGTTTCATTTCACTTTGCTACTTTACCTATCATGAGCGAGCAGCCTAGCGTGATGTGACCGGGAGCGCTGACCAGGAGAGACACTTTGCTGTACACCCAGCCCATGATGTTCATGTTCACCGTGCTGCCCTGCAGACCACCGGAGTGTATGCATTCACGCATTAATTAGCTGCTTCTGAACACTAGTTGAGTGTTGTCCTTACCAGACGAGCCATGCTCAGTTGAAGACCAAACACCAGATTGAGCTCCTTCCCTTTAAACCAGTTGACTGCATATGTATTCTGGGCCACAGCCAGGGACTCCCCTCCAATTCTAGCCACAACAAACACAGCGTATAAAGACAGAGTACAGTGGGACCTCGATAAAACGGACCCCGATATAACGGCTATTGGATTAACAATGTGTCCAAAAATAGTTTCTATTTTTCACTTAAACTGTTGTTGACAAAGTCTGTTAGTTCCAGAAGTGGCCGCTGTTGTTTACTGGCACTGTGGCGCAACGCAGGCAGAGAATGGGACTGATGTATTTCCGGGTCACAGATATACAAAAAAAAATTAAAAATAAAATAGATACAATCCCAAAAGACATGCCTCCCTTGCCTGCTTGGCAGCCATGTTGAATGTAGGCCATTGACGTGGCAGCCATGTGATGATGCACGCAGAGGGAGGGAGGGAGGAAGGGAGAGCGAGAGAGTGAGACAGAGCAAACGAGAGAGAGACAGCGAAGAGAGAGAAAGCAAACGATATATTATATATATATATATATATATATATATATATATATATATATATATATTCATAAAATATACTGTATATTATATTTTGTACTGTATGGGTGCATCTGACCTAAAAAAAGTGCTTCAATGTAACGGAGAATCGGCGAAATCAGACGAATCCCCCGCCCCTATTAGTCCGTTATATTGAGGTTCCACTGTATTTTTCAATTGTACATCAGCTAAAAGTCAAAACATAATCACAATCATAAATCACTACCATAAATCACTTAAACCCTTAATCCCCCTACAAAAACAAAGACTAATATATCTATAATGTAATACTTTTCCTTGGTGGATTAAATTACAGCATTTAATAATAATGCTTAATGTCCCCACAATTTTAATAAAATATATCGATTCAAAAATGTATTTACCTCACAGGCTTAATTGAGTAGAATGTAACAAGGTATATTTATGTGCAAAAATATATATATATACATTCAATAAAGTAGGTATTTTAAGAAAAATAATTGCCTGTATTCATCTTTAACTTTTTACCAATAACATTTGCCAAGCTAAATCTCTACCCTTCTAATGTAGTGGTTTTTAAACTTTTTACACAGAGTAAACCTCGAAAAATACTTTGCTCTCAAAGTATGGCCAATATCACCAACATAAAAACACTCACGTGGTGGGCTTTATTGTTCATAAAAAATGAATCCGATGTTTTATTACATAAAAAGTATACTTATTCTTGTAAACCACAGTAACATGCAGAGTTTGAACATTAAACCTGAGCTTAAATGTAGGGGATAAAAAGTGTACTTAAGTAATTATGGTTTCATTTTCTCTTAATAGTATAGTTTGATTATGTATCCTGCATTATATTGTCTTGTAGATGTATTCTACTGCTTTTTTACATCTTGGCCAGGGGACTACAGATGAAAACTAGCCTTCTGGCTAATTCTGGCTTTTTTTAACCATGTGTACTTCATGTGTTTTATTTAATTGCATTGTCCCCTTTCAAAAATAAACTGAAACTGAAACTAATGATTTAATTAAAATATATTGCACATAATTAAATGAAAATTGTAATTAAATGTTTTTAAAAAAAAAAGTTCTTAAATATTAAATGCAAAGCTATTGTACTTCACTTAAAAGTGAAATACAACTGAACTGTACCTAAATTTACTTACAGTAAATGTGCAGTACAAAAAAAATATACTGTACCGGATTTCAAAATTTTGTTTAAACATGACGTATGCATTGCAAAAGGCTTTAGAGTAAATGGTAAAATGGTAAATGGACTGCACTTCTGTAGCGCTTTATCTACACTATCACAGTGCCCAAATAGCTTTACAAAGCCTCACATTCACCCATTCACACACACATTCATACACCAATGGGTGGCTGCTGCCATGCAAGGCGCTGCCAGGACCACTGGGCACAAATGAGGGTTAAGTGTCTTGCCCAAGGACACTTCGACATGCGGACAGTCTGAGCCGGGATTCGAACCAGCTCTACTGGACGACCTGCTCTACCTGCTGAGCCACAGCCACAGAGTAAATGTATATCAATATGGTTGATTGTATAAATTGTACACATTCTATTTGCATTCCACTAAAAATGAGCCTGCATACCACTGGTGGTACTCCTACCACACTTTTAGAGTCACAGCTCTAATGTATTATTAAACCCATTTTTGTTGCAGGCCATGTTGTAGTTTCCCTCAGAGGGCCGTTATGACTGTGAAACCATAAAAATGTTTAATCTCCTTATCAAATTACTACATATACACAAGACAAAGTTTTGGAATCAGAAGTCAAGGATAATAGTTCATTCAACTATTGTCAAGTTACAGGGGAGGGACAAAGAAAGAAGAAGAAGAGAGGAGAAAAAAAAAAAGAAAAAAAAGGGGGGTTTGGTGACCCAAAAAACTGATTGCAATATCTCAATGTTTTCATTTGTTACATATGACAGTTTTGGTACAAATTCTAGCAAGAAAAGTGGACGTTGCGGCACATGATTTACTTTTGCAGGTCACATAAAATGATGTGGTATGCCAGATCTGGTGACTGGCCCTTGAGTTTGACACCTGCGTTATACAAAATCGTTCTAATCTATAGCATGGATGGGAAAATCACTTTTTGGATTAATTGATTGTTGCTTATGATGTGAAATTGATTATTGATTCCTCTTCAGTTGAGACACAAAGATGTGCACTAATTTACTTTTAAAAACAGATCCTTTCCTTACCCAAATATAAAACGTCCGATTTCCATCAGCCAAAAATGATTTACCAAAGCTCCAGTGGCAAATATGACCTGCATGGATGGGGGAAAAAAAATAATAAATCAAAATTCAATGCATAGAGTTTTTGCCTGAGAATACAAGCTAGAAAATGAGAAAAACCTACCTGTCCAACACAAACAAACAGGGAAAAAATGATGGTTCCCAGCCTAAATAAGAAAAAAGACATGAAATCATGTGGAAGTACTGGTAGTTTTTTTTTATTTTTACATAATTGGTAGTCATGTAGCTGAAAACAACAACGCATTAAATGCTGATATTACCTGATGCCAAAGACTCTGTCAATGAGGAATCCCCCAAAAAAGCAGAGGATGACATTGGGCCACGAGTACCAGGCATAAAGCTGCATGAACTTGGCCGTGTTTAGGTTCAAATCCTTCACAAAACACAAGTTGATGCATTTTTACACACTATAAAGATGATTCTGATTCTGACAATTAAAATAGATAGCAGCGCTTTGTTTTAATTTTCCACCTTTGAATAAAACTAAAGAAGAGTTAACAGTTAAACCCGTTTTATTTTGCACCAACACTCATGTTAATTTATTTTGCAGTATTTGCACTTTTGTTACAAATTAATCCTAAACTCTAGAGTTTTTTGTGTTTTATTTTGGACTTTCTCTATTACAGAGTGAGTGTGCTGCCTTTTATCAGAAGAAGAAAAAAAAAAAAAAAAAAAGTTAAAATTTTTTTTGACTTTGCTAAAAATGATCTGTCATTCTGTTAATTGAAAATGTAAGTATCTTGTAAAGCACCAGACTATGTGACAAATGTTGCCCACTCGACATCCATTGCAGCATTGTCACCCTGGAAGGGGGATCCTCCACATCTGCGGTCCCTTCGCAAGGTTTATTTTTTTCCCAAATGGGGTTTGGCCCACGCCATTGGGAGGGTTTAGATTAGGGGATGTTGTCAATCATTGCCAACTGTGGGCCTGTGAAGCCCTTTGAGACTTTTTTGTGATTCAGGGCTATACAAATAAACTTGAAAAGTTCTAGTCGTATTGATACTTGGTCTCGGTAAGTACTCAAGAGTTGAGTCAAAAGGTCGTATCAAAGATCCCAAATTGACATGCTGGAAACTTTTAACCTAAGTTATCCAAGGTATGTCATCTAAATCACAAAGTGATATATTGTGGATATTTACCATGTCAAAACATTTACCACCATTAATGTGACCTATAAATTGTGCAACTCAATGAAATTTGGGCCATAACTCCAAAAGGTAGGTTTGGTGCAAACACCTTATCTCAGTTGTTTATTTTGACTTCCCCTCTCGAAAATATTTTAAAAATTCAATTGTCATATAAGTTATAGGCCACATTACTGGTGGATTGGTTTTGAAATGATTTATCATGGTCTAATTTTTTATGTCATAATGTAAAAACTAAATCCAACATCTACATCAACTTACATGCTGTACATATTACTCTGCAACAACAGACATGGAACAGAAAAAATCTATTTCACTCTTCACATCAGGCAAGAAAATAAAACAGTTTTTCTATTATTTCGGTGGAAGTTGACAACGACACAACTAAAGCAAACACCATAATAGGAGAAAACAAAATGGAATAATGCTTTGTTTAATGTCATTGGCATGTGCTTTTTCTTTTTTTTTTAGGAGAAACTTATCATAAATTCGATTTTTTGTATGGGGAGGGAAACGTGGTTTTTATTTTAAGGCATACCGAGCCCTAGCAAATTGTTTTAAATAAATTTCTATTGTGGAGTTGCACCTACCATAGATATATTGTTGTGGTTTGACTTTTAAAAATGATTTACTGGAGGCATGTGTTTTCAATGCAGGTAAATTGCGGTGTTGCTCTCATTTTACAACACCATATGGTATACTTTACCTGGAGGACTTGAGTCTGAAGGGAAGCTGGGTTGTCATAACAGAAATAGCTCCCTGGAATAAAATAACACAGGCACACGGTTTAAACATTTATTGTGTCGTTCGGAGAAGCTGAAAGTTCCTTTTTTTGTTTTGTCTTTTACATATACATGTACAGCAGTTAAAAGTTACTCCTAAACTCCACGTCGGCGCCTTTTCGTGCTTACCGAATCCGAGGAAACACATAAAAACCAGGATGACGACCCGGTGTAAGACGTGAGCCGGGTCGCAGATGGCGGGGAGCGATGTACCGGCACGGCCACTCGTCTCTCCGCCGGACAGGGAGTAATTATCCCCGGCCTCCGCCGCCAGCAGACTGTGATCCTCCTCGACGTCCGCCATGTTGGGATGGACGGAGGAAAAGTTGACGGAAGTGGAGAAGAGGCAGCCGGCATATCACGTGATCATCCACATGCACGTCACGTGACTGCATCAGCACGCACGAGACTGACAGGAAACCGGAGGTTTTAACAGGATAGGTCAGGGCATCGATAAGAACATAAGTAGATACAACATGTCCCTTTTGAACTGCATGTTTGCGGCGACGCTAAACTACGAGGGGCAAAGTCGTCTGCGCATTCCATGTAAGCAGAGGTGGCGGAACCGGGAGGCTTGGGGGGCACGTGCCTCCCCCCAGCCCCACCACCCCACACGCGCGCGCGCGCACACACACAACATTTGCCCTAAGTGGCCCTTTTTTACCCTAAGTGCCCCTATGTGTGCGGCAAAAAGTGCTCTCTGAGCAACAAGAAGTTCCCTATCCACATTAGTAAAATGACCTGTGTGTGTGTGTGTGTGTGTGGGGGGGGGTTAACGCATACCGTCAGCGCCTGTTGATGTTAGAGCAATGTTGATCAGGGAAAACTTACTGCAGCCTTTTGGGGGGAACAAGCCAGTGCAAACTGTAGCCCGGTCCCAACCCCGGATAAATGCTGAGAATTGCGTCAGGAAGGTCATCCGGCTAAAAACATGGCCAAACAATTAACCGTATGAGCGTTCATCCAACGAATTCCATACCGGATCAGTCGTGGCCGAAGTTAACAACGTCTGACACCGGCGTCATTGACCTACAGGGCGCCGGGGGAAATTCAGCTACTGTGGGTCAAAGACGAATGAGAGATGGAAAGCGGGTTCTTAGACAGAAGGAGAAGAGGAAAGCACAGAGCCTTGAACTGAATGTGGGGACTTTGAATGTTGGGACTATGACAGGAAAATCTCAGGAGTTGGTTGACATGATGATTCGGAGAAAGGTTGATATACCGTGTGTCCAGGAGACCAGGTGAAAAGACAATAAGGCTAGAAGTTTAGGGGCAGGTTTTAAATCATTTTACCAAGGTGTACATGGTTAGAGAAATGGAGTCGGGGTTATTTTAAAAGAAGAGTTGGCTAACAATGTCTCGGGGGTGAAAAGACATGTAATGGACATGTTGGTGAAGGAAACAGGGGTGATGAAGAAGTGATGGTAAGTTAGACATCCAGGAAAGGAACTTGGAGGGACAGATGGTGGTAGACTTTGCAAAAAAGGATTGAAATGGCAGTCGTGAACACTTTCTTCTAGAAGAGGCAGGAATATAGGGTGACCTACAAGAGCGGAGGTAGAAGCATGCAGGTGGCACATCTTGTGCAGACGATGTAATCTGAAGGAGGTTACTGACAGTAAGGTAGTGGTAGGGGAGAGTGTGGCTAAACAGCATCGGATGGTGGTGTGTAATATGACTCTGGTGGTGGGGAGGAAGACTAAGAAGACAAAGGCAGAGCAGAGAACCATGTGGTGGAAACTGAGAAAGGAAGAGTGTTGTGTGGCTTTTCGAGAAGAGGTGAAACAGGCTCTCGGTGGACAGGAGGAGCTTCCAAAAGACTGGACCACGAGAGCCAAGCTGATCAGAGAGAAAGGCAAGAGAGTAATTGGTGTATATTCTGGTAGGAAAGGGGAGAAGGAGATTTGGTGGTGGAACCCTAACCCTAACCATAAAGAAATTAATGATGGTTGTTTTTCAGTCATCAGTCATATTATAAAAAAAACTATATTTCACAAATTCTGCCAGGGTATGTAAACTTATGAGCATAAATGTACATATACGCAGTCATACCCTGTCATATTGGAATGAAAGTGTAGGCTACACTTTTTTTGGCGGTGGCGGTGGCATTTTGGAATGAAAGTGTACAGCTTTTTCATAACCACTAGATGACGGCATACATTTATAAAATTTGAATTTTTTTTCCATTTGCCCCTTTACCTATGTATAATGCACACTATTGACTTTTGACAATTTTTTTTGGGGGGGGGGGGGGGGAATGCGCATTATCCACGAGAAATTATGGTATATCAGATTTTTATGTGATATTAACATTTGTATATACCTTTTAGTATGTTGAAATATCACACCTTCTTTCATCTTCTTTCTCCATCATCTCACCTGAGAGGGTTGATACCTTAACAAAAAGGTCCAATTAGTTTTCAGGTTAGCTAAGAAGAAGTGGGACACTGAGAGGGCCGAGGAGAGGCGAAAGGAATAGATTTAGATGCGACATAGGGCAAAGGTAGAGGTGGCAAAGGCCAAACAAGAGGCACATGACGACATGTATGCCAGGTTGGACACTAAAGGAGAAAGACAGAGGTTGGCCAGACAGAGGGATAGAGATGTGAAGGATGTGCAGCAGGTTAGGGTGATTGAGGGTAGAGATGGAAATGTGTTGACTGATGCCAGGAGTGTGCTGGATAGATGGAAAGAAAACACTGAGGAGTTAATGAATGAGGAAATTAGAGAGAAGGAAGAGTAGAAGAGGCAAGTGTGGTGGACCAGGAAGTGACAATGATTGGTAAAGGGGAAGTTAGAAAGGCATAAATAAAGTTGATGAGCCACACAATAAAATTATGGGAAAGAGGCGTGGAAGCTAGACTCAGACAGAAGTGAGTATTTCTGAGCAACAGTATGGTGTCATGCCGAGAAAGAGTACCACAGATGCATTATTTGCCTTGAGGGTGTTGATGGAAAAGTACAGAAAATGTCAGAAGGAGCTACATTGTGTCTTTGTAGAAAAGTTCAGAACATGTATGAAGGCAGCAGAACAGTGATGAGATGTGTGGTAGATGTGACAGAGGAGTTTCAGGTGGAGGTGGGACTGCGTCAGGGATCAGCCCTGAGCCACATCCTGTTTGCAGTGGTGATGGATAGGCTGACAGATGAGGTTAGACTGGAATCCCCGTGGACCATGATGTTTGCAGATTACATTGTGATCAGCAGTGAAAGCAGGGAGGAGGTGGAGGAACAGTTTAAAAAGGTGGAGGCATGCACTGGAAAGGATAGGAATGAAAATTAGTTGAAGTAAAACAGAATATATGTGCATGAATGAGAGGGGTGGTGGGGGAAGTGTGAGGCTACAGGGAGAATAGATAGCAAGGGTGGAGGACTTTAAATAATTGGGGTCAACCGTCCAGAGCAATGGTGAGTGTGGTCAGGAAGTGAAGAAACGGGTCCAAGCAGGTTGGAACGGGTGGAGGAAGGTATCAGGTGTGTTGTGTGACAGACGAGTCTCTACTAGGATGAAGGGCAAAGTTTATAAGACACTGGTGAGGCCAGCCAAGATGTACGGATTAGAGACAGTGGCACTGAAGAGACAACAGGAAGCAGAGCTGAAGGTGGCGGAAATGAAGACGTTGAGGTTCTCTCTAGGAGTGACCAGGTTGGATAGGATTAGAAAAGAGGTCATCAGAGGGACAGCCAAGGTTAGATGTTTTGGAGACAAAGTTAAAATAGTAAGAAGTTGCCTTGCCTCACCTGTACGACTACATGACAATAGACCTTGAGCGATCTAAAAATTCTGTGCACATGCAGGTATGTATGAGTTATGAGATACGTCACAACCATATCAGAGCTTTTAATTGGCCCGAAGCTAAGTTACGGAGAAATAATTGGTTATGTTTGTTTTGTTGGCGTGCCAGTCATTATATGTACTGTAGGTATACACTTTTTAAATTATACGACCCCCGGCATTTCAGGGAGCCCAGTTTAAGAACCACTGATCTAGAAACATGGTTTGATGACTCAATTCATGGAGAGACATGCAACACCTATGAGCAAGCAGCCAGTAACATGAAAGTGTAATGCATGCTTTTAGCTGTTCCCTCCAAGTCTTGACTCTTTCCTGACCTACGCGGTGCCAAGCAACGCTATCTACAGAGTTGATTTAATTTCCATGAATGTCATTTAGAATTTCTCATAATTCACTGCCACGACTGTCAGAGGATTTAATCCGCGGTTGACAAACGGCCTTTATTCTGGCTCCAGTTAACTGCGGCTCCGGCCCCGGCGAATAGCTCGTTAATTTCCTGACCAAATAGCAGCCTTTGCAGTCAAGCCAATACGTGGTGGGATGGAGGAAGATCATAATTCATTATTATATTAATCAAATCTGCATGCAGACAAGATTGTAAATCAGGTGAAAGGTAACATTAATCCGCCCACAACTAGTTTATAAATCAAAAAATTGTTCAGGGAGGAAGTAGTGATGGGAAAAAAAGTCAATCCATCCACTTCCTTCTGTCTGTCCTCTTTCAATACTTAAGTGCTGACTGCTTCTGTTGTGGTTTAGATTTAGCCTGATCAAGCATCTGATACTGTATGTGCAGTCTGTAGATCAGTGGCTTTACACTATGAATGTTTGCCTGATAACGTTTACTGTTTTGACAAAGCGGTAAACCCGAGCAACTCCTGCATCTGTTTCCGCGGAGGAAATTTGTTTTGGGTGGTCTGGGCGGGCACTGACACCTCATTATGGAGGTTGGTAGCATACATGCGCGAACAACACTTTAACTAGAAAAGCCACTTTACCACAAACTGTTCCATCACCTGCAAATGTGCAACTGAAAGCAGTAACATGAAAGTAGGTTGTTCTGTTTCGTGTTTGCTGATAAAATTATGATACGTTCAATATTTGTCAAATATTACAGTAACACAGGTGACCAAAGAAATAAATCACTCTCAACACACCCCAGACCGCAGAATAATCACTCATCATAATCTTTTAGAGACATCCGACAATCACGCCTTTGCTGACTTTGATCGCAAGGGAGGGAAAATGCTCATATTTGACCCGATTGTCGGTATGTGTGTACCGTGTACCCCACTTACGTGTTTCGTAATAAACATATGACACAGTACATCACATATACAGTATGTTCAATACTTTTACAATAACACAGGTTACTAAAAAAAACAGTGGGGTACATGTACATATTTTTTACATCTTAACTGATTTTTAGAATGTGACAGACCCCACTCATGGCTGGGGAAAAAAATCGTGTGTTCTTACTATTCAAATTGTGTATGTTGTACTTGAGATGGCTGACATAACGATGCCTCGCCTAAAAATCGTGGTGACTACACACAAGACAATTTGCAACTGTATATATTGAACAGATTCAACATTTACGATTGTCAGCTCCCGACCAATTGGAAAAGGAAAAATCACTCTTAACACTCCCCACACCAGTGGATAATTGCTCAGCATAATATTTCAGAGACATCTGGTAACCTGGCTTTTGCCGACATTGATCGGAAAGGGGAAAACAAATTTCAAATTTGTCCCGATTATCTTGCTTTATGGGTGCTGGCAGGGTGGGTACAACAAAGCCACTGGATTCCAGGCAGTGCTCAAACTGGCTCTTGACTCACAGTTTTGTGCAGTTTTGTTTTGTGAAAATCAATTAATGATTAAATCAAGCATGAATTGTACAATCCTGCTAAAATGCAACAGAAATTATTACATCCTAAATGAAACATAAACGTCATTTAAAATACAAAAACAACCATTTTCTTCTCAGCTGTAGTCTAAGCAGTGCGCATATGCATATGTGCTGACTAAATGTTTGCCTTTGAGTTTACAGAGGGAAAGTGTAGGTTCAAGGAGATTAGAGCTCAGGAAGTTGACAATGACATTGTGTGGCAGGAACAGCGTGGTCATTGTTGCAATGTCATGATCTGCTGCAGTGACATTTTTTCCTTGCAGCATCTGCATTGTCCCTTATGTTCATGTTGATCTATACTATCGATGAAAAAGTCAGTTTTCATATTATATTTCCTTAACATTGACTCTGCCCGTCAATTATCGAACCAATCAGCAATTGTTTGAGGAGGTAGCAAGGGGCCGGGTTTAGATATCCATCCATCCATTTTCTGAGCCGCTTCTCCTCACTTGGGTCGCGGGCGTGCTGGAGCCTATCCCATCTGTCATCGGGCAGGAGGCAGGGTACACCCTGAACTGGTTGCCAGCCAATCGCAGGGCACACAGAAACAAACAACCATTCACACTCACAGTCATGCCTACGGGCAATTTAGAGTCTCCAATTAATGCATGTTTTTGGGATGTGGGAGGAAACCGGAGTGCCCGGAGAAAACCCACGCAGGCACGGGGAGAACATGCAAACTCCACACAGGCGGGGCCGGGGATTGAACCCGGGTCCTCAGAACTGTGAGGCTGACGCTCTAACCAGTCGCCCACCGTGCCGCCGGGTTTAGATATCACATAAGTTAAACTAGAAACTTATAAACAATGCCATCTGAGAAGCTACAATATTAGCTTTGATGTTGCCATAGTGGTAGTTTTATCAAAATTGGACAACATATCTATCATTTGACCAATCACCTTCATTTTTAAGGTTTCCCACCATTTTCAAAGCACTATCTAATTAGATGTATGAGACTATTAGATAGTTCCAGTGTGTTATTTTGGTGGGCTAGCGTGTATTACTCTGTTGTTATTTGCAATCTGCGACATCTCCAGCTGCGTGGACGTGGCAGTGGGGGAGTCTCCCTTGGGTAGGGGCTTGCGTCTGAGCGTGGATCTGAGTCTCCTCCTGAACGTGCTGCACAGGAACATGTAAATAAGTGGGTCCAGACACACATTGGTGGCCGACAGCCACAGCGTGGTCTCCTTGGCGATGAAAAGCCCGTTCTTCATCCGGCACTGGCTGATGGTGTTGCGGGTCTGCGTCAGAGTGTAGGGAACTCGCGTAAAGTGGAAGGGGGCGAAGCAGATGAAGAAGACGGCAACCACAACAAAGACTTTGGCCTTGGTTCGGCGACTGGCTGCCTGAGAGCTGCTCTTTGAGGCTTTGTATGACTCATACACCTTCTTGCTGATGAACGTGTAGCAGAACACCATCAGGGCCAGCGTTCCCCAGAAGATCACCTGCAGGAAAACACAAAGAAATGGAAAGCATGATGCACCCACACAGATTCATCTTTCTATATACCATCTATCCTGTACAGGATCATGGCAGAAACTGAAGTCTTGGACAAATGAGTGGTAATTAATCAGCTAATTGAACCATTAATGGCAACGCCAGCATAAATCAACAGTAAATGTCTACATGGCACTCAGAAGACCTCCATCAACACCAAATTGCTAGCAGAAGTAAAAAAAAATTATGTAATTATGTCTGTTTGATTTGCATTTAAGTACCTGTATGTGTATACCTGTCTGTTGCTATCTGTCTGAAATTAACTAGCTCGCAAGCTAAAGCTAATGAACTAGCACGCTAAGATGAAACCTAAATAACTAAAGAAGCTTGTGAGTTGAATAAAAATGTTATTTATTTGTAGTATATGTTTTTTTTGGCTGATGCCCCATCCAGCCACAAAATTGTCATGGAAAGTGACAACAGCTAACTAACTAACTAACTAAAGAAGCTTGTGAGGTTAACAATGTCATGTTATTTATCAATAAACGCTGTATTGCCAAAAGTATTTGCTCACTTGCCTTAACCTTCCCAGAAGAGTTTAAGCTATTATAACTGCAGAAGGTGGAACAATGTCATATTAAACCCTATCGATTAAGACAGGGATGAAACCTCAATTCATATTTGAGTCAGGTGAGCAGGTGAGCCAATACGCTACAGTGTAAAAGAGTATCTAATATAGTGTATGTTCTTTGGCCCATGACCCAATCCATACCCAAAGTTGATGTGAAAAGTGACTAACTAACTAACTAACTAACTATAAGCCTGTGAGTTTAATGCTGATACACTTTCCTCTGTTTGGTAGCAGGCTAACTCTTCCCTACTAGTTATCATGGTAATGAACTAACCAAATAGCTAGCTAACAAACTCCGAAGCTAACTAACTGAAGAAGCTTGTGAGTTTAACAATATTATATAATTTATCGATAAGTGCTTGCCCATGCAAAACCGGAAGAAGTAGAAACACTTCTGATTACACGCCGATGTTTCCCAAGTGTTCCTGAAGGTTGCTGGAGCCAAGAGCCTTGTAAAATGGCGATGTTCTCAAAAAACAACTTGTTTTGGAAAATACTTGCTGTCTGAGGAACCCACTTTTCTACATAAAACGACATCGGGAAAGACATTTTTGTTTGCATTTGTGGTCACTTCCGTATTCGTCAGTCTTGGGTGTTTTTTTTTTTGGATTGGATACTTTCTGTTCTGCGTCACCATTCTCAGTGTCATGACTCGGAAGAAGTCAGCGTTTCGCACACACATGAAGAGTTTTGGTCGTAAATATTGAAGATGTTAATTATTTAAAGATTATCGGCCCCGCCCCACCTTTTTCGGAGCCTAAAATTGGGATGAATCCACTCTGAATCTGAACACACATTATACCTAAGGACAATCTTATAGGATAATCATATAAGACTTAAGATTGTCTGGCGTTTGACATACTTGGGCTGGATGGGGCAAAATCGGCACAAAAACAGGCCAATTGTCTTTATGTTTGTACCGGGCCTTATTTAACAATACTGGAAGCAAGAAAACCGAACATTATTATCTTTGTAAAGGAAGAATTTTCAATACATCACAATGTGCCAGTGTTCCAAATTAAGTGACTCATGAGTGAGTGATGAATTAATTATGTCTTTCATGGATACCTGACAGAAGTAGTTGAATCCTTCATGCCACAACAGGCCGGCCTGGCTCTTCATGGAGGTGCACTTGACTCGTCCGTTAGAGTAGCGTGGCGGCTGGTTGCTTAGAATCACATTGGGCAGCGCTAAAGACAATATGACCACCCACACAGAAGCACTCAGCACTTTGCTGACCCAGACCCGCTGCAGGGCACCTTTGCCAAAGGGCCGGACTATCTTCAGGTAGCGGTCAAGGCTGATGAGGCCTAGCAAGATGATGCTGATGTACATGGTGATGTAGAAGAGTACGGCCGAGTAACGGCAGTGGAAGGCCCGCAGCGGACCCGAACCCACGCCGGCGTCAGTTAGGACCTTCAGGGGGATGGTCAACGTCATTAACAAGTCAGCCACCACCTGATGGTTTGAAAGATCACATGGTTTGGTTAGATTTATAACCGGGAAGTAGAGTAATGCCCACCCATCTACTAATATATCCTTCTCTACAGAACGCTGCCAAAGCTGTTTATCATTTCATGTTATATCACAAAAAAATGTGACTTTATTGAAAACAGTATTTGGTTTATGAAATAACCTTTTGTTTATTTGACAATTTATGGTTAGGTTGCATTATTTTGGTCATTTTCAATGTTGCTCCTGTTTCAACTAAAGATAAGCAGCTTTGTATTTTGTTCCCTGCTGTGCTGAACGTGAATCAAACCGTGACCCTAAAATCAGACTCTGTATCTGAACAGTGAATTCTAGTGCACTGTTACAAACCTTAATGTATATTTGCGTATGTTTGAGGTAAAACCCACTTACCACATTCTTTAGAAAAACCGTGAATGTGGACTTGCTCGGAATGCTGAAGAAAATCCACGCTGCTATGAAATTAAGCAGCAGGGCGAATATGAAGAGGACGCTGTACAGGCAGGGAAACACCACCGAGGTCACGCTGATATCCCGGACGCACTTGACGGAGACATTGGCAAGGGAGCTGTTCATCTTGTTTGTCTGGAGATGACAAGGTGCTATAACTACAAAACTCGCAGCGATATATGCAGTGCTAGAATTAAGAGGGTCTGCATACATTTGCACTCTAACAATAAGAAAAACACAACTAGTCTATCCACTCTTCAGAAAAATAAATCTGAGTGGGGACTGGAGGCACCAAATTTTAGACATTATTATTTAGATAGGCAATTACAATACCGCTTCAAATTGATACACCCTAATGAAGTGCATGGCTCTTGGCTAGAATTAGAACAGACTGTAATCACACCAGACTTTCAGACCCGTTTCTCAGCACAAGCCTCGACCGTTCCAAGAACCCGATAATCACTCAAAGACCACCTACAGTTAATTTGAAAACAAGAATTTCAAATAAATAACCTCCATGCAATACCATGAATTAAAAATATAAATTATATTTAAAAAGAGCATCTCAATACTTCAGAGTACCTTACAGCCACATGATTTATGTATTTTCTTTAAA
Organism: Phycodurus eques; assembly: GCF_024500275.1. Classification (NCBI taxonomy): domain Eukaryota; kingdom Metazoa; phylum Chordata; class Actinopteri; order Syngnathiformes; family Syngnathidae; genus Phycodurus; species Phycodurus eques. The sequence continues at coordinate 14,375,426 of NC_084531.1, forward strand.
GAAAATGGTGCAGCTTCTGCCGCAAAACAGCTGCAAATCTCAAGTGTAATTCCGTACACTTACCACTCGCAAAATAAAAATAAAACACTTTTCATATCTACTCACCACACCTGGACACAGTTCAGTAATAATATATTCATGATGATGAAAAACCACAAATTTGCAACTTATCCAATTTAACGTATTCCCTAGAACACACATTACTCAATAAAGTATGTGCAAAATGGGCTTTTCTCACTCCAGACATTCTTTCATGCACTTTGGCTATGTCCACCTGTTCAGCGCTTACGGTCATGAGTTGGGCAAAAACTCTCCTCTATCTTGAACTGCAAGATTCCACTACGTACCTCGAGATCTGCGCCTACCCTGTGATATAAAAGTAACTGACCTCCCAAATAAAGATTCCCAACCGACTGTCGGACTGCATTTTCAAAATGTCCATTTCCAATTTCAATTACCATTTTCAAACTCCCGTGTTGCATAAAAGGGTATACAAAAATCCTCTATTCTACATGACCAAGCAGCCAAACAAGACAGTATTTTTCTTTTTCTAAAAAAGTTATTAGAGAACATGAATATTATGCATAATTAGGGTCCACTTTTTCCATCTTCTCAGTGATATTTCTAGCACCTCTTCTTTGGGAACAGTTTATAGACCAACTGCCAAGCACCTGTTGCTATGGCAACTAACATATTGTACAGTAATTTAAAAAAGTGATTTACTTTTGTGACTTCACATAAATGCTAGGTAAGCCTTTTTAAAAAATGAAGTTATTGAAATGATTCATTCTTACCTTGTGTTCTTCTGTGCTTTGAGACAGTGTGCAGCATGAGAAAAAGAAGAACATATAAGGCAATGAATGATGGGTGGGGGGGGGGTGTGTGTGTGTGTTGGAAAACCACAATATTTCAGAAGAAGGAAGAAGTGAAATATCCGATTCCGCTTTCTCTACTCTTATCCACAGGAGGTTAGCCAAAGAAAGGAAACCCTATTGAACATGTATTGGTGTTACTTTAGTTCTTGGGTTGAAATACTCCTGTCTTGAAGAGTGCGTGTGTGTTTGCGTTTGTTGTCTCTGTAGCTACCGTCTCTGGGCCCCTGACGACTTTGTCAGGCTTCCTGTGAGTGAAAGACACTTTCCTCACTCACTTCCTGTCCCGATTGTTCACCGAGAGGTTGACGCACGTGCGTGCCAGTCGATGGACAAACAGCACGGGTTCGTTCCGGGGGACCCTCGTCCGAGGACCTGCTGCACTCTTCTGCCCACCCCATTAACTAGTCTGCTTCTTTTTTCTCGTAAGACATTGTAGTCAAAACCCAAAATTTTGTTTTTTAGGACATTAGAATGCTCACCAAATGTGTGTCAATATATAATACGTCTTATTAGTTCTTGATGCATCCTGCCTTAGTGTTGCTTGATATTTTATTTTTCTCCCTTCTATAAATAAAATGAGCCCATTGAGAGAACATGACATGCATAATTTCCTGTGTGACTTTGCTGGTTGGATCAGGACCAGGAATGACAGCAGATGGGAAAAGGGCGGCTAGTAGAAATGCTGGTGTTGAAAAGCGGTCCCTGAGCGATCGTTTAATTAACTTCTTACTTGAACCAGCGGATTTCTTAGTGTCAGGTGCAGCAGCTTGAGAAAAACAAAGAAAAACCTACATTTTGTTAAATACTATATGTATCATATGCAGAAGCCAGTGTCAGAAGTGGCACCCCAAAGAATTGGCTCATTAGCTCCCCCGTGAATTAGGGTCTCAAGCCAGGATCAGGGATTCCAGCCGTGTTAGGGTTTAAAGCAAAGGTTAGAGTTTCAAATTAGGGCTTCAAGCCTTGGTTAGGGTTTCAAGCCAGGGTTAAGGTTTCAGGCTAAAACTAGGGTTTCAAGACATGGTTAGGGTTTCAAGTTAGTGTTTGAAGCCAAGGTTAAGGTTTCTACTGAGGGTTTCAAGCCTGGGTTAGAGTTTCAAACAAAGGTTGGGGTTTCAAATTGGGATTTTAAGCCCGTGTTATGCTTTCAAGCAAGGTTTAAGGTTTCAAATTAGGGCTTGAAGGTGTGTATCCCCTTTAGGAGGTGACAGAAGACTTCAAGGCAGGTGCAGCAGCTTGAGAAATTTTAAACCTTACCTTTTTATAATTACCGCAATTTCTCGTGTATAATTCACAATGCCAGCACGGTGGACGACTGGTTAGCACATCTGCCTCACAGTTCTGGGGACCGGGGTTCAAATCACGGTCCCGCCTGTGTGGAGTTTGCATGTTCTAATACGCACCCCCAAAGTTGACCTGAAAATTCTGGAAAACCCTTCTACCTATGTATAATGCATTTTTACAATGCATGATTTTGTTTCTACACATATGATCAAAACATGAAGTATTATCTGTATTTTGTTAGTTTTTTTCAAAGAATTATTCTGAAGTTAAGTGCTTTATTTGAACACGTAATCCTTTTTTTTTTTATTTACTTGCTCTTATTTTGAAATTCACAGCCCTACTTTTATTTAGTAAATTAGAAAACACACATTTGTGCTCATTTGTTTGATTACCCAGGCAGAATTTGTAAGATGGGTACAATTCTTTAAAGGAAACATGAAAGACCAGACGAAACACATTTTAATGTGATTCAAATTAAACGGTCAAGCATTTCTGAAACGCATTTTCATTAAACAAAACATAACCATAAAGAAATTAATGATGGTTGTTTTTCAGTCATCAGTCATATTATAAAAAAAACAATATTTCACAAATTCTGCCAAGGTATGTAAACTTATGAGCATAAATATACATTATATACGCAGTCATACGTACCCCCTGTCATATTGGAATATAAGCGTAGGCTACACTTTTTTGGCAGTGGCGGTGGCATTTTGGAATGAAAGTGTACAGCTTTTTCATAACCACTAGATGGCGGCATACATTTATAAAATGTGAAAGTTTTTTCCATTTGCCCCTTTACCTATTTGTAATGCGCACTATTGACTTTTGACAATTTTTTTGCGGAAAAATGCGCATTATACACGAGAAATTATGGTATATCAGATATTTATGTGATATTACCATTTGTATATACCTTTTAGTATGTTGAAATATCACACATTTGAAGGTCACGATATTTTAGGTCATCAGAATATCAGTCAAGAGCTATTCAAAGGATTTATACATGATTTGGTGAAAGGACAATTTTGGGTCTTCTTTCTACATCATCTCACCTGAGAGGGTTGATACCTTAACAAAAAGGTCCAATTAGTTTTCACAAAGGCCTACCTGTGAAATTTGTTTGCACACTTTGGAAATAATTCCCAATAAACTCTATTTCCTTTAAGAGAAACATAAATTAGACATCTGTTGTTATAGATGGTGTGTTTACCGCAGTGTTTAGCCACCTGGCAATGCTTTCAGTGTTGAATATAATGTTAAGCTCGCAATTAATTAGCCCTTGAAAAACGTGCTTTCACCCCCCCCCCCTCCCTCACATTCCACAAACTCATGACTTTATCACAATAAAGAAAGAACCACATAAAGATGCAAGCTTTTTTTAGGGTTAGCGCGGGAGACCTGAAATAAATGAAATGTTGACATTCACCTTTCACCCTTAACACAATTCGCTGAATAAACCCGAATCCATTGATATGACTCCTTTGGACATTATAAGTGCTTTACAATGTGGCCTCATTCACACGCTCACCAAAACATGAGAGGAGAAGAAGAGTGAGGGAAAGGGGGATGTACGAGGTGCCAGCCGATTCATTATCGCACACAAAGACTCCATGATGTATAGTTCATCATAATACACTCTTACTTGTTTGGAGCGCAACATTTACAGTTATAATATCTTAACTTTTCACACATACTCATTAGGCTTCCTCATTTGGGGTTTTAGTGCTGGAAACAGGATTTTAAGCACCATTTAGGGTTTGAACACAGGGTTAGGGTTTTATATTAAGGTTAGGGTTAGGGTTAAGGTTTCAAGGAAGGTCGGTTTTCAAATTAGAGTTTCAAAACAAGGAATTGAGTTTTAAAGAGTGGCTTCAAGTCAATCAAAGGCAAGGTTTTCTAATTAGGGTTTGTTGCCAAGGGGTTTCAAACATGCGTTGGGGTTTCCATTTAGGGTTTTGATGCCAATGTTAGGGTTTTGAGCCAGGATTAGGGGTTTAAATCAGTGTTAGTAAACATGAGTTAGGGTTTCAAACCAAGTTTGGGGTTTCAAAGAGACAGGATGAGGGTTTGAAATGAACCTTTCAAGCCTGAGCTCATGTTTCAAATTAGGGTTTGAAGGTGATGTTAGGGTTTCAAGCCACACTGTAAAAAATTACCATGAAATGGGTAAGGTAAACAGAAAAACACTGAACCAGTGTTCAATTTACAGTAGTATTTTGTAAATTACTTAACCATTCAAACATGCAAATTTTATAGTATAAATATGTTTAAAAAAAATCACATTTCTCTTAGAATTTATAGACAACCAATATAAAACACAAACTACCAGTGGCCGTAAAAATATTCTGTGAAGCCATGCAGTTGCCAGAATGCATTGGCCCATGCAATATTGAATTATTGCATTAATAGGGACTTTAATTCTTGTCATCTAAGTGTGTTCATGTAACCAATAGTTTGTTGAATGTGTGCCTTTTTTTATTTTATTTATTTTATCACATTTATGGTTGGTTTATGTTGCAGTGTTTTTTGTTTGTTTTTGTTTTGTTTTTTAATGAAACCGTGACTTTAGGTTCTGTGTGATATAGTGATTTCCCGGTCAATTCCACTGTACAATTTGTAAAGAATAATTAATGTTAAAATCTTCCTGAGCAAAAATATCTTTGCAGTCTTTTGTTACTCATTAGTAACATTGATGCTATTATTGTTTAACTTATAAATTCCTGTATTGTAGTGAGTTGAAATGCTGTTATATTTGTATTATTTTGTAATAGGTTAGTGTAATTAAAGAAAAAGCATCAGCAAACATTTGCCTGGTTATTGACAATTTACAATAATTAGTTTTATTAGTGGCATGTTTATGTTAATTCAGCAGAAAAGGACTTTAATTTACCACTTAAAACTGCTTTTTAGTGTAAATTTAATAACATAACATAATGACATTTTTAATAACATGTTCTACTTTAAAATATACAGGGTCTACTGTAAAGATGTTTACATTTTTAACATATTTTCTACAGGAAAATTCTGGCAACCCAGCTGCCATATTTTTCAGTAAAAACTACAGAATTTGTTTTACAGTGCAGGATTATGGTTTTAAATCAGGATTAAGGAGCTAAAAAGGGTTTCAAATCAGTTTTACGGTTTCAGATTAGGGTTTTCGCAAGGGGTAGGGATTCGTATTAGGGTTGCAAATTACAGTATCAAGCTCATGTTAGGGTTTCAAATTAAGGGGAAAACACAGTTACAGGGTTTATATTTAGGGTTTCAACCAAGGTTTAGGATTTCATATTGGGGTAAGGATTCAATTTAGAGGTTCAAATTAGGGTTAGGGTTTCAAACAAAGGTTGGCGTTTCAATTTAGGGTTTGAAACTAGGTGGAAATGAATTGAAGGCTTCAAGCCATGATTAGCATTTCAAATCAGAGTTATGGTTTCAAAGGAGGATTTCAAGCCATGATTCAGTTTTCAAACTAGGGTAAAGATTTCAAAGTAGGTTTTCAAGCTGTGGAAAGAGATTCAAAAAGGCCCAGGGTTTTGAAGTAGGGCTTCAAGCCTGAATTTGGGTTTCAAACATGGGTTGTGGTTTCAGCTGAAGGTTACACTGTCGTGCTTGGTGACAATGAAGCACAGTGGTTCAGTTAATAAGAAAGCATAATTTCCACAGACAGTTTCAACCATTAAAAACAGCAATAAGACAGCCCTTCTTCTTCTAAAGCGCCATTAAAAGAAAGAAGCCTTACAGGAAACAACAGGAAACCTAACAAAGCAACATCCTTGCTCATCACTTGCATCATGCTGAGGCCGTGTCGATGTGAACCCCACCGCCAGTACAAACTAACAATTTTGTGTTCACTTAATAATAAATATTCTGTACTACGTTCACTAACACACTAAATGAGGCACACTTGCACACACAAGATTTATTTTGGGAAGGTTCTCAACCAAGACACACACAAAAGCAATAAAACATTAAAGCCACCTCAAAGTGAAACCAGAGGTTTTTTTCCAAATACATTTAAAAAAATATATTTGTAAAATAGATAATTGCTGAAAACGTGCATATACTGACAATTATGTACTGTAGTACCCAATTGTAGTGAAATAGCAGGTTTTTTTTTTGTTTTTTGTTTTTTGTTTTTTTACCACTTCAGTTTTCCTTATTTTTGGGTGAGGCTAAAACAGAGCCAAGTGATGCTCCGGGCTGTTGTGGGCGCTTTAGAGTGCATCGTTGTCAACCGTGGGTGCACGCATGTCACGGAAAGCAGTCGGAAGAACCAGCGGGGAAAAAAAAGCCAGTGCGTGGAGAACAGCTTCGCAATGGGGTGGCCAGATTAGAGCGCCTTGTTGTCGCAGAGTGGAAAACCCCCGCGATGACCCAGTAGGATACAATATTGCGGATATATTTTCACGGCTCAAACATGTAGTCACATGTAGGCATAAGAAAGATGCAAGACGGAATATCATCCTTGTTTCTAGGTTGTAGTACTGGTATTTGATTGCCAGTTGTCAATTGAGCGGGGCGTGATTTCAGCACATTCAGCGGACGTGCCCCACAGTGTTCCAGAGCAGAGTGAATGACTTGATTTTTCACAATTATGCGGTCTCTTTTACATTTAAAAAAAAAAAATTCTAATCATTCAAATTTGGCAGGTTTGTTAACACTCTTCTCTCTGATGTGTCAAATTTAGAAAACATTTACTTTCACTTTACACAAATTTTACACGTTATCATCATGCAAATGTATTTTCCATGCCTAAACGACGGTTAACCCTTTGAAAAACTCAAATTCAGCGCAAATTCCCCATTGTAGTGGTATAAAACTGTACTGCATCATATTGACAGCTGTTTCTCATACTTTTGTGGGGCTAAATGAGGTCACCAACATACTGAAAACGTCTCTTAGTGTGGTGAAGTGCAATTCCACAACACTGCTAACTACAACCATCCATTAAAAGTGAATATTATTATTATTATAAATGCAGAATTTTTGTATGGGCATGTTCAGGTTTATGTCTTTCATCACAAAAGTTTGGAAAAATCCTCTTGGAAAGTGTGTAAAATGTGTACAGTAATTCTATTTTGTGCGAATCTGCAATTTTCCTTGCTAATAGTTACACGTTCTATTTGAAAGGGGCAGTGTACAAGATGAAAATTACCAATTGAATATTATTGTATTTCTGGACAAAGGTGTGGGTCTAGGAGTTCATTGTCTTTTGTTGTCGCTGTTTCAGTCAGCTTGCATTGGGGCCATGTGGCTGCTGGGCAATAGAGGGGAACCCACCACTCACCAAGGAGACATGGAAGAAAATGGAATAAAAATGATATAATAAAATTATATATACATATATATATATATATATATATATATATATATATATATATATATATAGAGAGAGAGAGAGAGAGAGAGAGAGAGAGAGAGAGAGAGAGAGAGAGAGAGAGAGAGAGAGAGAGAGAGCGAGAGAGAGATTTTTAAACTTTTTAGATATGCAGGATAAATATTATACCATGAATGATGCCAAACATTGTTTTGTTTATCTGTGTTGTCTGATTTTGTGACGTATTTGGGGCATTTTGTGAAAAACGTTGTACATGCTCAGTACCTCCTCTTTAATTCAAGCGATAGGGGCATTTGGGGCGCAGGATTAATTACACCCAGAGCTGAGTGGGCTTTACGCATGTAGCACTTCTACGTTGGGTGTTCAGGCGCGTGTAAGTTACAGAAAGTTACCATGAATGATGTATGATGAATTGTGTCATCACTCCTCACAGTAACCTTGAAAAGGGTCTCATCGTACTTCTGTGATTTTGAAGGTACTGAAAGTTTGCAAACATTGGTTGCTAGCTTGCCATTACTGTTGTCTGTAGGTTGATGTTTACATGCTCCAGTATTTGTCACTGTCACATACAGATATACTGTAGATGATAGCTGTTAGCGGTGCGCATTCCAAGCCACCATGCTGTTAAGAAGCAGTCGCAAAAGGGAATGTGAAGAACAAGAGGTAGGCCAGGATCAAGCCTGACATTGCCAGGTCCAGATGGTATTTGAATGCTTTCTGCGTGATGACAGACTCACACTTGCACAAGTGCTGTCATTGTTGAAGCATCTACAAGGTAATTGGATCTTTTATTTTTCTAGTTATTCTATTATTCATTCGAGTTTTAATCCCTCCTAGTGCATTCTTTTGTGCTGTTTAACCTTGAAAACGTGTCTTGTTTATGCAGTTAAAAGTTATAGAGCTGGTGGGAGGAACAACAGAAGTCAAATAAAAGAGCGTGCATTTTTCTCTCCCCCCGTCCTATTATCAATCTGATTGCAAAAAAATAAAATAAAAAAACAAATGAAAACTTCACAGTGCAATAAGCTTTTACAATAGCGTCATAACATTTCTGCTGTCAGAGCAGAAATTTTATAATTCGCTTTTATGTCCAATTTGTGCCTCTCCCCAAAAAAGAAGCACGCAATGCACTGACAATGATTTATTTATTTATTTATTTTTTAAATTTAACTGAATATCGACTTATATCAATACCATTTACATTCAATTCAACTTATTTGGTACACCGACACGGTCTAATTAGATCAAGTACAAGACCATGAAACAATTCTGCCTTTACAAAGATCATTATGCTCACTTTTAACAATATGTTTACTATTATTGTTATAGTCTGCATTTGCAAAATACCACAACATAGTAGTAATAACATTCAAAACCAGAATACCTCACCATAGTTTTGCTATCTCCGCAATGCAGTGTGATGTGATTATACCAAGTCAAGCCTCTTCAACCAGACAAATCTTCAAACAGTAATGAGAACCCACAAATGGTAGTGACCCAAGTTTGCTTCATATTCTGAAACTTAAAAGCAATCACTGGGAAATAAGTATGTGTAGATTTTACTCTATTTAATATTACGTATTTTGGCTAGGAAAAGAATAAATACTTTAGTATATTAATGTTAGTTATGTTTTTGCAATTAATTAAAGAAAACATGTTCATATATTGCTACATGTGATAATTAAAAAAAAAAAAAACATTCTACCTCTTCATGAAATGATTGTGGCAATGTGAAGGCTCTGCTATGTAATCCATTTCTAAGCCACCGGAGGGCAGCTTTTATAAACCCAGTGTTTAACAACACAATATAAAAAATAAAAGCATAAGTAATCCCATTGAATCACAAGATGAATGGGTTGGATGCCTTTTAAAACCCAGATTCATTCAATGTTATTAAAATATCCCCCTTGGAAATTGGAAGTGATGTAAAATTAACGGTAACATTTCAAAGAAAAAGTGTGATTGTGTTTATCCACTAGGTGGCCTCAAATATGTTCTAATGTATTTCAAGGAAATATCACGCTTCTATTGCTGCTGTACTGCTTCATCTACATAGTATGCTAACTTTAAAATATACAGTGTGCAGTACATTTATAATGACAATAAAGTGCAAGGCTGGTCAATATGTTTTCAGCCTCAGAAATATAAATCAATTAATTCATCAATCAAATTTATTGAGCACTTTTTACACCAAGATCAATCAAAAGCTACAACATCAATTAAAATAGCAGAGATACAAAGACAACAACAATTAGTACAAGAAACAGGCTGTGAAGTACAAAAAACACAAATCACATTTAATGCTGAACAGTCAACATAGTGCAATAGTAGGACCATTTATTCAATGCAATGTCATTGGTTTTAAGCTTATGTCAATGCTTACAATGTATGAGTGTGTTTGTATGTGTGTGTGTAGTACCGATGTGCATATTTAAAATATCATTTCACTAAGGGCAAGGACAGTGGATGAGTTGTTTGCACATTTCACAGTTCTCTTTTGTGGTTTCATTAGGTACGCCAACCTCCTCCCACATTCCAGAAATATGCTTGTTTGGTTCAGTGAAGACTCTAAATTGTCAATTGGTGTGAATATAAGTGTGAATGGTTGCTTGTCTATACTGTCCAGGTTGATGTCCAGTTGCAGGCTATATATTTGGCACCTGGGCCTTCAATAGGGACTTACCTGACTTAATTCACCTCTTAATACTGCCAATATCACATTTCACAAACCACCAATACTACACAAAAACATAATATAACACCACTCAACTGAACGTACATCATCTGTACACATAAAACTTGGTTTGGTAAAATTTAGGACCTTTAAGTTACATTGACCGGCATTACTGATTCTGAAGGCCCTTGACTTGAGACTTATTTCCACACTCTCAAATTTGGTTAAACTGCACCCAATACGCAACTACTCTAGTCTCTTGGCATACCTCATCCACTGACATCTAGAGTTTGGCCTGTTTTACTGCTGCTCCCCCACCCCCTTGTCCTCCTCGGAGAGGGGGATAGGTGTCAATGATCAAAGTGAGGCTGTTACTGTAGCAATTGGCGCTAAATTGACTCTTGTGCAGTTTTTCCTTACATTGAACAGCATCAAATAGCATGATAGACGTTGCCCACTCGGCATCCATTGCAGCCTGGTCATCCTGGAAGGGTGATCATTCCATCTGTGATCCCTTCTCGAGGTTTTTTCCTTTTTTTTTTAACCTTAATGAGTTTTGTCTGAGTAGACCCTTAGGTCTAGATGAGGGATGTTGATTGTTGTGAACTGTGGGCCTGTGAATCCCTTTGAGATTATTTTGTGATTAAGGGCTTCATAAAAAAATGACTTGATTTGGCTAGGCAGATTAGACTAGCATGGCAGCACAGAGAGGTTGAAATCTGATTAGACCAAAAAAAAAAAACTCCAACGTCCACATACATATATTGGAAGCAGTGCAGCCAAGAGAAGTACTATAAAATGAAGAGAATAGACTGCTGGGAATAAATTAATACAATTTGATGGAACAAATATCAGAATTTAGGTTGTAGGCCCGTGCTTCTGCAGAGAAGGCTTTACCGCCGTGACGGTCCACCGCTGGCACACAGAGAGGAGTCTCTGAGGGTGGTGCTGCTAGAATCGGTGTCGGAGCCCCTTTCCAGCAGCCAGCTGCAGGTGCCAGGGGGAAGCCTGAGGGTCTTGAAAAGGGTGGTCCTGAAGGACTTGCAGAGGAAGAAGTAGATGAGTGGGTCCAGGAGGGAGTTGAGGGATGACAGGAAGAGAGTGCTCTCTTTGAGGTGGAAGAAGAAGAGCTTGAGTCGACAGTCGAAGAGGAGGCCCCGCGTCTGGCTCAATGTGTACGGCACACGGGCGAAGTGGAACGGCACGAAGCAAACAAAAAACACTGCCAGGACCAGGAAGACATTGGTGTTCATCTTCCTTTTAGCATGCTGCTTCTGCTTGCCCGAAGCCCTGCACCCCTCAGGGCCACGAGCCTTGGTACGCGAGTAGGACTTGTACAGCTCTTTGGTGATTAGAGTGTAGCACACGATCACAATCAAGAGGTTCCCCCAGAAAATAACTTGACACACGTGGTTGACCACCTCGTGCCAATACAGTCCAGCGCTGTCCTTCAGATTGCTGCACTTGAAGTACGGCGACTGCGGCGTCTTACCGGTCAGGATCACGTTGGGAAGGCAGAGAACCAGAAGGACGACCCACACGACGGTGGAGAGGAACTTCCTGCGGGCGAGCCTGATGGCGTTGGTACCCTTGAACGGTGCCAGGGTCTTCCTGCAGCGGTCGATGCTGATGAGGCCGAAGAAGAGGATGCTGATGTACATGGTGAGGTAGAAGAGCACCGAGGAGACCCGGCATACGAATATTCGCAGTCCAGTGGAGGCCATGTTGGAGTCTGATAACACCTGCGGCAGCACATCCAAGAAATATTCAGCTTCTCCATTGGGGACGCCCGCACAATCTCATGCGGATTGTCCATCCATTTAGTGTGGCATTTCTTCTCATTATGGTCGCGTGTGAGTTGGAGTCTATCCCAGTTGTTGGCTGGCAACCAGAACTATGTGTACCCCGCCTCTCACTCAAAGTCAGTTGGAATAGCTCACCCGAAACCCCAACAAGAACAAGAGCTATCAAAAATTGATTGATGGAAAATCAAAATGAATACCACTTGAACAGCATCAATCAAAACTGAACATTATTAACTTTGTAAAGGCATCATTTGTGACACAGCTCTTGTATTCGATCTCATCTGGACGTTGAAAGTGAAAAATGTTTCTGACTCGATGCTTTAAAGTGCTCCATGAATCTTTTGGATGACTATGTCCCCATGTGAAATGTCAGATTGCCATTTACTACCCTTTCTCTTGCCCTAGTCTATACTGTACATTACATCTCATCAAAAACACATTTACGACAACAACCTAATGTACTGCATCTAGATGGGAAGCAACACATCTATAAATTAGTATAGTCTCTTTTTAAATTTACTATATACAATTTATACACTTCAGACACTTCATTAGGGAAACCTGCATCATCTTATGACATTCAACCAATACAACAGCTGCATGAAAAATTCAAAACTTAGAAAGATAACTCGAAATTATGATCGAGCAATCTGATGTAACAATCACCTTCAACCTCACCTTGAAAGGGAACGTAAGGGTCATGACGACGTCGGCGACCACGACATTCTTGAGGTAGATGACGAAGTGGGAACGCGAGGGGATGCGCAAGAACACCCACATTGCCAGACCATTGAGTGACAGCCCCGCCAGGAACAGGATGGAGTAGAGGATGGGGAAAACAACTGTCTTCACGACATTGTCTCGGGAACAGGTGAGGTTGCTGCGGTTGCCTTGGAAGAGAGTCGCATTTGTGTCCATGAGGAGAGTTGTCTGAAAAATACAATCAACAGAAACATTTCTAACAGACTAATATTTTTCTTATATTTTCTCATGGCGGCTCTGAAACTGGGGTCCATAGCCCAAAAATGTTTGAGAACCACTAGGGTACTGAGACTACAGTTGAGGTTATTCACTGACCAGCTGCTTTTGTCCCATGAAGATCTCTCCGAACGTACTCCTGTTTGACTGCTTATGCCCAGTGTGTATACCTCCAGTCTAATGGCACATTGACAGTCTGACTGCACTTTTGATTTTCCTTCTGCTTTCTCTTTCCTGTCATGTGGAAATGGAGACCATTCAAAAGCCTAATCAAATGTCACCAGAAGGCAAGTCCAACAGGAAGAAACAGTTAGTGTTACATTGCTTTCTTTAATCCTTTGTCTGTCTCTTTTAATGACTGCATGGTGAATGGTCATCATGAATGTGCGCACCTGCGTTTCCCCACTGCTTTTCTCCTGGTACTCCAGCTTTCTCCTTCATTCCAAAAACATATCATATATAGGCGTGAATGAAAGTGCAAATAGTTTTTTGTCTGTATGTGTCCACTGATTGACTGGCACCACTCTCCCTGCAATTGCCTGGATCAGCAATAGTACTGTAGGTTAATGAAAATCATGAAAACCCCATGGTACTGTATATGCCGACATGTACAGTAGGCCTATATGCAGAACACATCCATCCATTTTCTATAGCGTTTTGTCCTCATTAGGGTTGGAGCCAATCCCTGCGGATTTTGGGAGAGACGGGTAAACCCTAGACCGATCAGAAGCTTATCACATAGACAAACAACCACACTCACATTGACCCCTACGGACAATTTAGAATCTTCAATGAACCTCCATGTTTTTGGAATGTGCTGCCCTTTGAACACATTCTTTGCTCAAAATTGTACCATTTTTCTAAGGAACTGAAAACAAGCTCTTGTGTGGGTTGCTTTCCATTTTGCATCACATGATCATGTGTTTTTTTTTTTTTTTTTCCCGGTTATGTACCAACCAGCAGCAATGCTGAAACTTCCCCTGTCTGGACCTGAACTAAAACAGTCAGCATCATTCACATCCGTAATATGTACTCATGCACGCACACCTACAGTATGCACATACTGTAGGTACTGTACATGCATTCAAAGTTGAACTTGTGTACTTTTGTGCGTGAAGGCTAAGAGACATTGTTGCTAAGGCAAAATGTCAGTAAACGAATACAAAATTCTGCACTATAATATTGCTTTTCTTTAAAACCGTTTGTATTGTAACGACCTAGCAGTTGTGTTATGCGAAAGGTTATTAAGCGTTTTATAATTTCTGAAGGTCTGAAATGCCGTGTGTATAGACTGCAAGGAGAGATAGCGACAAGCAAGTCCCAAGTCAGTCGCGTCAAGTCATGTGACTCGAGTTCCCCAAATCTGGTAATAGCATTTATACTTGTCTCTCTGAAATTACAGAATATACATTATTAATATACATTTTTGTTTGTCTCACCAGTTCCCCTTTTTGGAAAGTAAAATTGTATTAGTACTTTGAAAGTCTTTCTCAAAGCAGTAAGAATATATTATTATGCGAAATAGCTAGAGCATATTGCGAAAGCGTGTCTTACAGCAACCAAACATCCATCCATTTCCAAAGCACTTGTCTTTGTTAGTCGCTAGCGAGCTGGAGCCTATCCCAGCTGACTATGGGCAACACCCTGGACTGGTCGCCAACCAATTACAGGGCTGTCTCACAGCACTTACACACTAGAGTACAAACATACAGCCACACACACAAACCTGCACACATGGAACTCCTCTTCGGCTACTTCTCAGACAGATGGGAAGAGAGAAATGAGGTGAGGAACACACAATTTGCCTGAATATCCATTTAGAGGCCCCCGAAGTCAACTCCCGTCTGCACACATATAATGCTTTTTCCTCACCGCAACATTTTTCTCAACCTCCCACACTACTCTCTGACCGCTGAGTCACCACTGTCACTTGTCAAACCACAAGTCTATTGTTGCCTCTCTAGATGAACAAGTGCTGCAAACAGCAAGCTGAAAGAGGGATGTCTAATCTTTTTCACCTAGGGTAACAACACTCGGGACGAAATTGCATAAAAGTTGCGGCAAGAGGACTGTGGTCAAACAAATACAAGTACTGGTGCTGCAGCAGCTGTGGACCGACAGACTGCGACCTCTCACCCGTGAGAAAAAACAGTCGGCAGTCGATCATCTTGCCATTGTGACAGGTCGACATAACCTTTCCGCGGACAGGAGGTGGTCAGTGTTTGTTTGCGACAGTCTTTTGGTTCCTTGCATGGCCTTGTCAGGTCGTAAATGTAAGCCCAGTTGAAATGTGTAGGCTGCACTTTGTTTGGACAGTGTAAGGTTACTTTGAGCTACTGCTGCTGGCCTGCCATGAAGGGCTGTTGCCGGGGTCTGTCTTCGACATGGCTATCCCATAGATATTTTTTCTCTTCTTGTTTATATATGGTTTATGCCCAGACTGGTTAAAATCTTCTATTAAAGAGAAATACAACAAGCATTTCCTGTCTTGCGGCAGACAAGTTTTATTTCTTTGCATGTGAGTGTGGTTGACTTATCCCTGCCCTCTCTGAACCTCAAAAACAAAAAAACAGAACAACTTTATTTTTGTATTATTATTTTTTGAAGCTAATTAATCTCATCAAAAAAGGCTATCCCAAAGCTGCTCCCTTAAAACTGAAGGGAAAATTGATTACAGACATAATGCATAGTACTAAATTGATTTTTTGGGGAAGACCCCATGAACTTTCATTTGTCATCAAGGCTGCATGCCAAATGATGGCAAGAATGTACATATTACAGGCTATCCCCAGTTTACAACAGAATTCAATTCCTGCAGTGGTGGCAACCCGAATTTCTACGTAACTTGGAACATGCCGTAATCTAGTAATAGTTGTAAAGTCAAAATTACAGATAATATTTGTATGAAAAAACAGTTCTCGGCAGATCAGTGGATTTATATCTATATGTACGGTGGTAACTGTGGTGAGGTGGTTTTATGTGGTGGCGCAAAATAGTTCCTCGTGTGCCATTTGTAAGATTGAATGTTCTTAATTTCAGTACGAAAAACACTTCTTGGCCATACATAAACAATCCAATGAAAAACAGTAAGTAAGGCGGTAACTGAGCGTGACCTCTTGTGCCGCCTGACAACGTATTGCTGTACAAACTAGTTCGTAACCTTGAAATGTCATGTGTCTAGACCGCTGTAAGATGATAAAGTCCTATAAAGAAGATGTTTTATTCTTAATTGTAGGTTCTAAACAATGAGTGGCTTCTGTTCTCATGAGCCCCATGTGATCAAGATTCTAGGGTTGACTGTCTGGATCCATTTGGCTCCTGGACCTTCCTGGCTACCAGTGGATGATGTCGCTGGTTCCATCCCGACAACATAGCAACTGCTTTGTTTTAGCCTTGATGATGACTCATGGCTCGAGTCTGATTTTTGCATCAATACGCAACCTACTTGTGGGGAGGAAACAGGGTGATTATTATTACATCCCTTGAAGAAATTATGTTTTCTACTGACTTTTTGTTTTTCAGTTCAGCCTTCATTACTACCACCAAAATGTACCTGGAAATCTTTCTAGCTGATTATTCTTTAACAATCATTGCATAACCCATTCATCCATCCATCCATTTTCTGATCCGCTTCTCCTCGCGAGCATGCTGGAGCCCATCCCAGCTATCATCGGGCAGGAGGCGGGGTACACCCTGAACTGGTTGCCAGCCAATTGCAGGGCACATACAAACAAACAACCATTCGCACTCACATTCCCACCTACGGGCAATTTAGAGTCTCCAAATAATGCATGTTTTTGGGATGTGGGAGGAAACCGGAGTGCCCGGAGAAAACCCACGCAAGCACGGGGAGAACATGCAAACTCCACACAGGCTGGGCCGGGGATTGAACCCCGGTCCTCAGAACTGTGAGGTAGACGGTCTAACCAGTCGGCCATCATTGCATAACCCTTTCCCAAATTGAAAGTCCAGTCATGCAGAACAACATTTCCTGGACAAGCCATCTGCCCCCACAAGTCACTTTACTTTATTTGAATTGAATAGTTGGAGGCAGTGATACTCACCAAGTCAACTATTTGTTATGTGTATTTCATATTTAATACAGAGCATTGACTCAATTGCCTATCCAGCAATATATTTTCTCAAAGGCAGATTACACTGTGGACTGCACACCAGTCAATCAGAAGGTAATTGTGAATTGAGTATTGAGTGGGAATGGATTACTATTATCAAATTGAACATTTGCCACATGCATTTTATATTTAATACAGAGCACTTATTTAATGGTCCATCCAACCATACTTTCCCAAGCTGACATAGAAGGCTATTACAGAGCAATTGTGAACAACATATTGAGTGTCTCAGCTGTTTGTCATGTTGTTGTTTAATACAGATCAGTGATTCAATTGTTAATCCATCTAAATGTTTTTCACAACTGGCGTAGCAGATACATTTTGTTGTCAACTGGTCGGCAGTTGAATGAGGTATCGAGTGGGAATGTATTTGTTGCCAAGTCAACTATTTCTCATATGCAATTTATATTTAATACAGAGCAGTGATTCAATTGTACAATACAATACATTCAATACATGATTTAATACATTTCCTCGCTGACATAAAAGGCAGGTTATAATGTGGACTGGTCGCCAGTCAATATAGCACCTTTAATACTTACAAAATGCTTAACAAAACGGATAGAAGCCTGTTGTGCGGTTATAACTGAGCTTTATGAATTCTGCCCAGCAACAAGGGGCTAAGAAAAGAATGGTTTTATAATTTCTCAAAAATAATAAGTGTCAGGTGTGCAATCCACATCATAACTACAGAATAGTGTAATTTTCCTGGTATGTAGTCAACTGCACCCTTTTCCCCCCTCACATACAGTAAAAACACTCTTTGTGTGTGCCTGGCAGCGGCGAGGAATGTCATTGCTCTTTGACTCTTTGTTCGATCATCCCTCTGCTCGTGTGTCTGCGATAGCAGGATGTGGAAATGCGGCTTGTGAGCAGACAAAAAGGACAACAGCTCCCTTTGAGAGGCTGGCCTGGCAGGGATAGCTCACATACTTGACACCGTGTCTCTGTGTGCTCAGCAGACATCAGATGTTAACTTACGCATACTGAGTCGTTCACACTCAACGGTCACATCAATAGGTACACCTGCACAATCGAATGAGATCCAGTACAAAAGCGACAATATATTATTCTCATAATCAGTGGTCGGATGTAACGAACTAAAAATACTTTTGTACTGTAATTGAGTAGGTTGTCAGGCATCAGTACGTTTTACTTTTACTCTGTCAATATGAAAACAGGAATCTTTAATTTTTTCTCATTATTTTGTCAAAAGAGGCTTGTTACCTTTTTCAACCTCAATGGATGACACGATGTACAAAAGAGAGATAAACAGAGAGCTCAATTTTTATTGATCGATAGACTGATTGATTGAGATGTTGAGGACTTACAAGGCGGAAAAAACAAGAACCGCAACTGCAGCGACATGAATGAACCCAATTGCATCAACAACGATGACGCAACAGATTCAGAGAAGCACGATATCCTGAGTTGCACGATATCCTGAGTCTTGTGCCAGCATAGAAACAATTCCCTCCTGGGTTCAAAATGATGTGTCTATCTAAAAAAAAAATCACAAACAAAGTGTATTTAGTTATCAATAGCTAATTTAGCAGAATTGAGCTTGAAGCAAACTTTATCCAATATTTTTTTTTTTTTTACTTGTCAGTAACTTTTTTCTATTTTCTACAAAAACAGGTACTGGTATTATATATAACTGACAGTAAACATTAAATTACTTTTGTACTTAAGTACATTTGAGTCTGTACTTTATTTTTACTTAAAGTCATTGTAAAGTGAAAATAGACTAAGCTTGACACACCCTAGAGAAGAATGTTGTTAACAACCCTGCAAAATTTGAATGATCACCAAGTATATAAAATGAGGCTTCAAAATAAAGAGAAATAAATCTGTTGCCACAGCTCTCAAACACTGTGGGCTTGTCCTCTGAATGCGTGAAACCACGCCTCTGAAAAATATATGCTACTTCATCTTGTATCTTTTTTATGCCTACACATCCCTACATATTTGAACCACAAAAATATATCCATCTTAAAGCCTCTGGTGGCTGGAATGTACTATATATGGAATATATCCTCCTGGGTTGTAGTGGGGCTTTCCAAACATTAATGTATTGAGAAACAAAATATCTGGATTCTCTTAACAGGGTATTTCATTATAGGACTTGAAAAGTACTTATTCTTTTAAGTCTTTTTTTTCCTGCACAAGTAATTATAGTGGCGGCACGGTGGCCGACTGATTAGAGCGTCTGCCTCACAGTTCTGAGGACCCGGGTTCAATCCCCGGCCCCACCTGTGTGGAGTTTGCATGTTCTCCCCGTGCCTGCGTGGGTTTTCTCCGGGCACTCCGGTTTCCTCCCGCATCCCAAAAACATGCATTAATTGGACACTCTAAATTGCCCGTAGGCATGACTGTGAGTGCGAATGGTTGTTTGTTTCTATGTGGCCTGCGATTGGCTGGCAACCGGTTCAGGATGTACCCCGCCTCCTGCCCGATGACAGCTGGGATGGGCTCAAGCACGCCCGCGACCCTAGTGAGGAGAAGCGGCTCAGAAAATGGATGGATGGAAGTAATTATAGTTCTACCTTAGTACAAAGTGTGAACTTTTGCCACCTCCTTGTCGACAAATACTGGTTATATAAAAGATGCCACTGTTTGTTTGCATGACTTCAGGGGCACAGCATTAAGACAGAGCTATTCACGAAGTCTGTTTCTCCTGTAATGTCACTGAGTTATGTCCTAAGTGCTGTTAAGGCAGATGCAATACAGCAGGTGCTCCAGAGATAATAATGTCATTTTATGTAGCTCGGTCTCTTGAAAATAAATTAATAAGACTGAGCCTATTATACCTAAACATCGACTTCTGTTGTAAAAGAAAACTTCAACATCCTTAATTAGGTGAGCTGGTTAGTTTAAAAGCTTGAACCTTTTGGTAGGCCGTAATCTGGATATGCTTTGATGTCTTATGATGTTAATGTGTATGCACTGAGGAACATTATGTTTACAGTAGTAGACGCTGCCGGTTCACCACGTTATTCTCTGAGGGGCACAAATACCACATCTGCAGCCAATCAGAATGGAAAACCCCCACTAAAGTACTTCCACTGTCCTGAGGCCAGACAAAGAATACTAGCCAACTAAAATCTATAAAGCATTCCTTAATGAACAGCTAAATATGGTGAACAAAATATTAGAAACAGCTCTCAGTACATCTTAGAAGTGCAGTTTGACACATTCCAAACTAAAGCAAAAATAATAAGCACCCCAAAACACCCTATATATATATATATATATATATATATATATATATATATATATAGCTGGGATAAGCTCCAGCATGCCTGCGACACTAGTAAGGATAAGCGGAACGGAAGATGAATGAATGACTGAATATACAGTATATATATATATATATATATATATATATATATATATATATATATATATATATATATATATATATATATATATATATATACAAAACCCCAATTCCAATGAAGTTGGGACGTTGTGTTAAACATAAATAAAAACAGAATACAATGATTTGCAAATCATGTTCAACCTATATTTAATTGAATACACTACAAAGACAAGATATTTAATGTTCAAACTGATAAACTTTATTGTTTTTAGCAAATAATCATTACCTTAGAATTTTATGGCTGCAACACATTCCAAAAAAGCTGGGACAGGGTCATGTTTACCACTGTGTTACATCACCTTTTCTTTTAAAAACATTCAATAAACGTTTGGGAACTGAGGACATTATTTGTTGAATCTTTGTAGGTGGAATTATTTCCCATTCTTGCTTAATGTACAGCTTCAGCCGTTCAACAGTCCAGGGTCTCCGTTGTCGTATTTTACGCTTCATAATGTGCCACACATTTTCAATGGGAGACAGGTCTGGACTGCAGGCAGGCCGGTCTAGTACCCGCACTCTTTTACTACGAAGCCACGCTGTTGTAACACGTGCAGAATGTGGTTTGGCTTTGTCTTGCTGAAATAAGCAGGGGCATCCATGAAAAAGACGTTGCTTGGATGGCAGCATATGTTTCTCCAAAACCTGCATGTACCTTTCAGCATTAATGGTGCCTTCACAGATGTGCAAGTTACCCATGCCAATGGCACTAACACAGCCCCATACCATCACAGATGCTGGCTTTTGAACTTTGCGTCCATAACAGTCCGGATGGTTCTTTTCCTCTTTCGACCGGAGGACAAAACATCCACAATTTCATCCATCCATCCGTCCATAGATGCCCTTAGATGAGCTCGGGCCCAGAGAAGCCGGCGGCGTTTCTGGGTGTTGTTGATAAATGGCTTTTGCTTTGCATAGTATGGTTTCAAGTTGCACTTACAGATGTAGCGCCAAACTGTATTTACTGACATTGGTTTTCTGAAGTGTTCGTGAGTCCATGTGGTTATATCCTTTACACATTGATGTCGGTTTTGATGCAGTGCCGCCTGAGGGATCGAAGGTCACGAGCATTCAATGTTGATTTTCGGCCTTGCCGCTTACATGCAGTGATTTCTCCAGATTCTCTGAACCTTTTGATGATATTATGGTCCATAGATGATGAAATCCCTAAAATCCTTGCAATTGTACGTTGAGGAACATTGTCCTTCAACTGTTCAACTATTTTCTCATGCACTTGTTCACAAAGAGGTGAACCTCACCCCATCTTTGCTTGTGAATGACTGAGCAATTCAGGCAAGCTCCTTTTACACCCAATCATGGCATCTACCTGTTCCCAATTAGCCTGTTCACCTGTGGGATGTTCCAAACAGGTGTTTTCTCAGTCTTTTTTTGTCACCTGTCTCAGCTTTTTTGGAATGTGTTGCAGCCATAAAATTCTAAGTTAATGATTATTTGCTAAAAACAATAAAGTTGTTCAGTTTGGACATTAAATATCTTGTCTTTGTAGTGTATTCAATTAAATATAGGTTGAACATGATTTGCAAATCATTGTATTCTTCTTTTATTTATGTTTAACACAATGTCTCAACTTCATTGGAATCATTTTCGAAACAGCCTTCATTGTCAGAGGAATGACTCACCACATGGCTTTAATAATCATTAAAAAAAAATTCTTACAGCTAAGGTAAAAAGTAATTTCAGTGTTATATTTCTCAGTACAGTGTACCCCGATATTGGTGGGGGAAGGGTACAGAACTCTGCTGCGAATAGCATACATTTGACACTAATTGATGCCACACTTTAAGTTTTACAATTGGCTATAGATGTCACAAAATGGCAGAAAAGTACTTTTCTCTTTTAGACAGGGCTATGGTCTGAATAAATTAAGCTCCTCCCCTCAGTTCAACATTGTTGCTTGGCACCAAGATGCCACGTAATGGCGCAACAGCAATATTTTTAGATTAGGTTCACTGTACTAGGCCTTTAGGGGGTTGGGGGGAGGAGTTGGCGCCGGGCATTACCAGACCTCTGCATGCCACTGTGTTACACTGTTAATGGGGCAACCCGTATCAGCTGTGAACCCGCACAAACGGCAACGTCCCGCTTCGGTGAGCTCCGTGTAAAAACGACAGGTGAAAAAATCCCAGCTCTACTGTTACACCGGGAATGCAGTGTGAAAGTGCCGTATGTAACTGAAGAAGGGAAAACGCTTTATTAAAGACAACACTCTTGCACATCAAGCCTGATCAGCCTTACTGAATATGAAAACACACCTTGAACCCAGTACATTAGCATGTGTTATTTCCGGGCACTAGGCAAACTGTTTCGCAGCTCAGTGCTAAAAAATGTAGTTTTGGGACATTTAGTACCACAGTTACGGCAGTATGTTGTACAATGTGACAAATGGGTTATAAAACAGACTTTTATTGGTTGTCTAGATACGGAGTACACTGAGAGTAAATACAATTTTTGTCGCTTGGGTATCGATACTGTAATTTAACAATACAATACAATAAATTGTGATATCCATATTTTGATTGACCCCTACTAACACATGACCAGATTGAACACTTAACACGCATGTCCCCCCCCCTTTTTTTTTTTAAAAGACAATTTCACTGCTACACAGACATTTGAGGCTCATTGTTGTGTAAACAAATGACAAAAAGTCAGTTTCTATACAGTATGTTTTGAGTTAAAAACTGTGTCCCTAAGTGAGAGCATGAAGGCTATATGAAAGGTTATAAAAGAGAAATAGGCCTGACGAATAAATGGCCTTTGATGTTTGCGATGACCACGGCATGACACAGCTTCCCTGAATATGACGTGCAAATATCTTATTTGTGGCTAAAAGGGCGAAGTGAGGATTGTACAACTGTGGTGTGAAATTATATCGCCGGCGAGGACACTGAGAAGGACGCACTCTCTACTGTATGTTTGTCAGTGCATCAGCAAAACTGTACTGCCGTGTATCAAATGTTTTGAAAAGGATTTTCCACTTATGCGCTTGGCTAGCAGTAACATGAGGCAACCAATCCTTGGCGGCTTCTTGGGGAATTTGTTCCAAAGTTTAGCATCAAAATTAAAGAACGGAAAAGTCCTGTCTTGGAATTTCCATGTTCAGGCCTCTAGAAAGAAAAAACAGTTTAAGCAAGGAATTCCAGACCATAAGCTAAATATGTCACACCTTTTCCTTGTTTGCTGTGACTATCAATGCGCCTTGTCATCTCACCTTTTTGTCACTTCCAGGAGACAGTGAAACATTGGCTAATGACAATATGAGCAACAAGTCATTCGAGTATGTTTTTCCACCTTCTTCAAGGTGGCCAAGGACACCCCCCCCCTCCCCCCACCCACACTCACCTCATTCCAACCAAAAACACTGCGTGCTTATTCGACTGGAAGCTCGTGTAACTTTCTATCCAGTGTCTCATTTTAGCAGCTGGGGTCCCACCGCCAGACAAAACACACTTCCTGTCAGTAGCCACATATTAACCATATTTCAAATAAATAAAATTTCCCTTTAAACACCGAAGTGGAAGGATTAAAATGGGAAAACACACATTTTAAGTCATTATTAATGTCGTAGGAGAAAATTTCAAAACCTGAACAAATAAACTTCACTATCCACATAAGGGTATATGATGTGAATGATGAGCTGTTTCGGGGACGTGACATGATGATGATGTGAATCTTATAAATTGCTCTGCCAGATGAAAGCATTTCGCAAGTGGTCTACATTCCAACACTTATGGAAACCACTCAATATTCACTGCAGTTCTTCACTTATATCCCCCCACCCCTCCTCCACACTGTTTAGTGTACCAAACATAACCTCACCATGCAAAAGAACATGAGGTTGTGAAAGAGGTAAATTTATTTGCCTTTGTTAAAATGTGATTCGTTAAAGCCACAAGTGGAGTAATTTAAAGTGAAATTGGTTTCAGTCGGTCTTAAAGCAATTACGTTCATGAGAAACAATCAAATGAGGGTTAGGGTTAGAGGTATCCTATTATAGAGAACAATCCAAATTAAACTTGCTTAGCCTTTTTCTCTCCAATTATTTTTCCCTCCATACTTATAATTATCCATTTCATCCATTTTCCTTACCGCTGATCCTCACTCGGGTTGCTGGAGCCTATCCCAGCTGACCCTGGGCAAGAGGCGGGGTACACCCTGAACTGGTTGCCACCCAATCGCTGACTGTACCAATCATCCTCACTCGTGTTTTCATAGATCCAAAATACAAAAAAATAAAATCAGTCCATCCTGAGTGATTTAGTTCACAAATATCTATCCAGTCTCTGAACCACTTATCCTCACTAGCCCAGTGAGAGTGTGCTGGCGCCTACCCCAGCTGACATTGGGCGAGAGGTGCGTTGCACCTTGAACTGGCTGCCAGCCAATCACAGGGCACATATAAAAAAACAACTATTCGCACTCACATTCACGCCTAAAAACAGTTTCAAGTTTCCAATAAACCTAGCACGCATGTTATTGCAATGTGAGAGGAAACCGAAGTACGGTACCCAGAAACAAATCCGTGCAGGTGCGGGTAGAACATGCAAATGCAACACAGGAAGGCCGGATTTTAACCCTCAGAACTGTGAGGCGGATATGCAAACCAGTCAGTCACCGTGCCGCCGTTCACAAATATAATAAACTGTGATTTCCACTTCAAAATACAGTAAAAGGCAAAATTCCAAATAATGTAATGTTAAAGGTTTATTTTTCTCCCACACATTAGTAGGTACTAGGTATTACACAAAGATACTGTATTATTACAGATAAGCATAATGTATAACATTACTGTAAAGTCTCGTATACAACAATCAATCACAAGTAAAAAATGTTTAACCATGCAATGAAAAGAAATAAATGCACCTGCTTCAAAAGACAAGTATGGAATTGTGTAGTGTAGCAAAAACCTTATGCGTCCAGTGTAAAACAATCTTTTAACTATATTTTCATAAAACAAAAAATAATGTGGCTTGTTTTTGCAAGATTTGTACAACATATTTAGTCACCTATTTTCTAAATTTGCCTCTAAAAGACAAGCTGCTGACAAGATTGTATGTGCTCTAATTATATCCAGCATGAGACAATCATCAGAATCACTTTGAGTAAGAATGTATGATGAACACATTCTGCTCCTAGATAATCCCCCTCACACATGAATGAGTACCAGCTATGATTCTCCAGAAGTTAAGTTCCAAGTTATAATAAAAAATATCTGTCCCCCCCAGGTGTGTTTTTCAGTACAATTTGATTTCTTCTGTCTCTTAATGTTCTATCTCATTTAAAATTAATGTCAGCCATTTTTCCAGTAATAATGTAGATGTAATCCTCTTAAATTCACTCATAGGAGGGTCCTTTGCCCTGCAGATCCAAAGGTCCGTTAAAGTCCTCCTGCTTTCCTTCTGCCTTGGTTTTTACAATACATGCACATATACAGCCTTCAGGTCTGTACCCAGATAGTTCTTAGCCACACATTTGTACGTGCCAGAGTTGATGGCCGAGAGCCTCTGGACAACAAGCGTGCCTTGAGGGTGAAGCAGTTCGCTTCCCAACTGCTTCCTTTGTTGTGCCATTGACAGAATGGAATGATCTGGAAGCTCCCAGGTGATTTCTGGCTTAGGTACACCAATTGCAGCGCAGTTGAGCTTAACAGGTGTCCCTGCCATTAAACTCAAGGTAGGAGGTGGCATTGTAGTGATGCGTGGCGGGTAGGCAATGATAACAACAGGGACTGTCAGCACAGCCTCTCCCACATCATTTCGAGCTCTGCATACATAGTTCCCCCGGTCACGGAGAGTGGTGTCCTGAACAATTAGAGTACCATTCTCTAGCAAATTGTAGCGCCCCAGGACTTGAGGCCGGGTGAGAGTGTGGCCCCCAGGGAGGGTCCAATAGATTCTGGGTATTGGACTTCCATCTGATAGACAGTGAATGAAGAGGGGATCCCCGAACATACTGCGTATAATGTCCCTCGGCCTTGTAAGAATGTAAGGCTTTTGCCCTACATCCAGAATGATGAGCTTCTCGATGTAGCCCATGATGTTCTTGGCACCACAGCGGTATTTCCCAGCATCCTCAATTCGAGAGTTATAGATGACTAAAGTCCCATCATTGTCTGCATGTCTGTGGAAGTTATGCCCAGCAATAAACCGTGTTCCATTAGGTAGAATCCAGTTGATATCTGGCTTTGGGTGTCCATCAGCAGAGCAGTTCAGAACATTGGTTTTCCCCAGAGCAGAGACAATCCTTTCATTGAAAGGGTTTTTAAAAATGGGCCTTCGCAGCATATTGGTCACCTCGAGTTGTACCACTAATACAGACTCTCCTCCATCATTTGTTGCCATGCAAATAAACTCTCCCGTATCAGTAGGACGTACATTACGAATTTCTAAAGTCCCATTATGATGGACATTAATCCTACCACCAAAGTATGGTGCCCTTAAAAATATGTTATCTGGCATTATCCAGGTGATAGTTGGAGTTGGATTGCCTTCAGCGTTACAGTCTATGAGTTTCCTTGAATATTTAGTAGAGAAATCTTTTAATACAGTCCTATTCTGATGATTGCCATTTATCACAGGTGGGTTCCCACTAATTTCAAGTTTGTAGATTCTTCTGTTTTCACCACCTGGGTTGCGAGCCATACAAACATACTCTCCACCATCGATTGTCTTTGCACCCCTGATGTCC
The DNA here is from genome assembly GCF_024500275.1 of Phycodurus eques. NCBI lineage: Eukaryota > Metazoa > Chordata > Actinopteri > Syngnathiformes > Syngnathidae > Phycodurus > Phycodurus eques. The sequence continues at coordinate 14,402,603 of NC_084531.1, forward strand.
AGAGAGCCATTTACGTGCAACAAGTAACGTTCATTAGATGCTGCTATGACGTCATTAGTGGGCAATATCCACAACATCCTAGGTTTGGGTTCACCAACTCCTTCACAGTCAAAGCGGATGTTTTCTCCTGGTTTCAATCTGGCATAAGTCTCACTGTCTTGACGTATCATGGGAGCGGCAGTCACGACAGTAATATGTACGTGCATTTCATCTTTTCCGACTTGATTTTCAGCAATACAAGTGTAGTCTCCTTCCTCTGACATACCAACCTGGACAAAAACATTCATAGATATATGATGTTAGGACACATTTTTAAATAAATCATGGAGATTGACGACATAGTGAAATTCACTCACTTGATTAACATAGAGTGTTCCATTGTCAAACAGAGTGTAGCGTCGTATTCTTCTTCCTCCGCTAAAGGAATCAGCCTGCAAAGCACTGTTAACGACAGTGCCATCTGGAAGGCCCCAGGAGATCTCTGGCTTTGGAGCCCCCGAGGCTTTACAATCAACCTTCAAGTGATTACCATAGAGAACTTTCTTCTTGCCATGGGGCTTGTGCTCTATCTTAGCTGGCTTCATTGACACCTTGACGTTCATGAGTTGAACATCATCACCAGTTACGCTTTTTGCCATACAGCGATAGTCTCCTGCATCTTTATCAATCACAGAATTGATGATTAGTGTGCCATTTTCCAGAACCTGGAATCTCCTACCCATCCTAAGGAAATACAGTAAAATTAGAAAGAGGAAGGAAGAACAGTTATTAGTTATTCTGTATGACCTGACAATTGAATATTATTAAAATGATGTTTTGAAAAATTATTCCTCTCTGGACCCATTTTATGCCTCTAATTTAATTATGATTATTAGTTTAAAACTTGACACGATGCGACAAGAATAGCCAATTAGAGACTGTAGAGGCAGAAAGCGTGACAGAGGGCTATTGTCAATCAATGCCATGCACATGCAGGCACACACCGGACCCTCGCGGGGACACGCTGCAGCCTCGCGTAGACTTGTTTTTGTGGCCGGATTACAGTCTTTACTTCAGGCTAGCAACAAAGGAATGGGACAGCTCTTCAGAGGAAACAAGGGAAAAGCGTAACAGTAAACAAGGGCTTGGAATATGCACCACTAAAAGAAGAAAATGTCAGTAGCCTCTCATTAAAACATCTGGGGAGTGAGAATAACATCCTCGACAAGCACTTTAGAACCGACATTGAATTATCCACATTTCTGCTTGACATGTAAGTTTATTTTGGTTTTGAATTTATTCATCATTGCAAAAAATATATCATCAAACCAGCTACATTTCAGTATTTTGCAAAACTCTTGCTAGCAATGTAGCAGCCAGGGCTAAGATCGGCTAATTTACGAATGTGTGTGTTCACATTAGTGAAAGGTGTGGGTTTGCTCAGAGAGGTGAGCAGGGTAAGCAACTAAAAAGCATCAGAAAGCAGAGAATATACACGATTGAGAATAAATCAAGTTCAAACAATTACCTTGATTTTGCAGTAATATTATTCTGTACATTATTGTGATTGGTGATGGAATCTTACCTATGCCATTGGTCTATCACTGCTTTAGATGGTAACCTCCACATAATCCTGGGTTCAGGATCTCCAGTTGCTGAGCAATTTAGTTTGAGCTGATCTCCGAAATACAACTCAGTTAGATGGTGGGAGGTCGCCACTATTTTAGGTACAGATTCTTGTGTTTCAATGGTCAGAGTCACCACCCTTCGCTCTGAGCCTGTAGAACTGGTTGCAATACATTCATATTTGCCATTGTCAGTTGGAGTCACATCCTTGATTTGGAGAGTTCCATTATCATAAACAGATATCCTCGTGTCCCAACCAAATCTTTGTGAATTGACCACCAAACCGTCGTGCAGCACCCAATGAATCCTAGGTTGAGGGCTACCTTGACCTGTGCAGGGCAGCCAAATGTTTTGTTTTGAAACAGCTTTCACCTGCTGCCGTTTCTCCTCAAAGATACCTGGTGGAGGAGCAACCACAAGCAGGCGGACTGTAGCAGTATCAGCTCCAGCTGGGTTACTAGCAACACATTTGTAATGACCTCTGTCAAAACCAGACACCTGTCTAATGACCAGAGTCCCACCTGGATTCACTGATACTCTTCCATTTGGTGTGTTTTGCCCTCTTACTTGGGTCCTGTTCGCCAGAATCCAGGATATCGTAGGTGTGGGCCGACCATCTGCCTTACATTTAATCTCCACAGTATTTCCTGCATGAGACTTTATCTCTCTCATTTTTGGTTCAAGTATACGTGAGGGGTAAGTTACCACAGAGAGGGTGACAATAAGTTTATCTGACCCATGGTCATTCTCAGCAACACAGATGTACTGGCCACGGTCCTTAATATTGGCATTTTGAATCGACAATGTGCCATTGCTCAAAAACACGAACTTGCCCATTCTCCCCTTGATGGTAACTGTGTTTCCTGGATCGGAGAGAGAAAAACAAAAAAAACTTCTCTTAAAAAATGATTAGCTATTAACAAGTGACAATTGCTGCTACTTGCAAATTTTTCGATAAGTTACCAGTTTCATTACTTTAGGTTGCTATATCAACTTCAACAGTTTGCAATCATCTTTTAACTTCTCATTTATGATAATGCGAAGATGATAGAAATGCCGCATTGACAATCATTCAATTATTAACCTAACACCATACAATATATGCCTTTTGGTACCTGTGCTTGAAGACAAGCGTTTCCAGGATATCACTGGCAGAGGGTCTCCAACAGCCTCACATGGTAGTAAGGCATCAGAGTTGGTCAAAACTGTAAAGCTGGCTGCATTGCCACCAAGTATTTTGGGTTTTCTGGTCATGAGCATAGTAGTTTGTTGAGTGCTAGCAACATTGGAACTGGTTGTGACGAGGATATTTTTCACATTGTTTCTGTTGTATGTGTAGATGTAGTCTTGTTCTGGTGTATATATGGGCATTGTCCCAAAAGAAATGTATTTCTCTCTGCTCTCTTTGGTGCCACTTTGTGCTGTAGGTCGAGGTCTCCTTGGAGCTGCTGTTTGACCATTGTACCTCTGTGTTGGGGGTGTTAAATTATTGTAGACTCTGTTTTGAGCAGTTGTGTAAGGTCTCTCTGATGTAGGCATTGTGTTTGAGAGGATAAATGGGGTTCTGGTAGTATAGGAAATACCCCAGTCGACTTTCTTGTAAGTATATGTCTGCTGCTCTGATGTGCCTGTGACTCTGTTAATTTCCCTTGATGGTGTATACATTGGAGATTTGGAAGCACTCTTTTGGAGCAATAAAGTTGTCTGGACTGTGGTTTCCATGGTTGGTTTCTTGTTGGCAAAAGTCTCAGTTGTGCTAATTGGATACAATTTAGTAGTTTTAAGTTTTTTTGAGGGTCTGTGTCCCTTTGATGGCCTCCTTCTTCGTCCTTGGCGCCCTCTCTTTTCACCAGATTTTGGCCTGGTTGTAGGAAAATCATCTGGAAGTCCACCAGATGCAAAGTCAAATTCTTTCACAGGATTTTCCCCTGGAGGTGATTTGACTGTAGGCGGGGAGGAAAGAGTTTGTGATGCTGGTGCTGTATCAGCAGTGGTCAACGACTTGGAGTAGTATGTTGGCCTCATTGTAGTTAAAGGCTGAGTAGTGGGCTTCCGATTTGATAGCTCGAAATCTGCTGAGAACAAATCTCCATAGTCATCAGTTGAAGTCTGAGGAGTAGTTAATGTTTCAGTGGTGATTGGCTTTCTTTGCCTTCCCCGTATCATTTTGTTTCCAACTTTGTCTCTTGCACCAAATTGCATAGTGGGTGTGGATAGTTCCATATCTATGGTTAAAACAACAACAACAATAGATCAATTGTTGGGTCAGTGTTAAAAAAAAGAAAAAAATACTGAAGTAGTATTGTAAAAAAATAAATTAAAAAAAATACAATAAAATAAAAGCTTACCTGTTGTCACTTCAATTCTGTATGGTACTGTAGAATTCTGCTCAGATGACTGTATACGTTTATTGATAATGGATTGTATGTCAGTAATACTGTTGGGTTTAATGATTCTTCGGCGACCATGGAACACTCTTCTGCGCCCCCCTCTCCTCTTCTTGTGTGGGATGATATGGATCTGCTGCTTGGAAATAATGGTGGACCCTAAAGGTGGGGATTTAATTGTTTGGGTGGTATGGAAGGTGATTTGATCTTCACGTCTCTGTGTGGTGGTGACAGCTGTGATGGTGGATTGGCTTTCTGGATCCGAGTGGACTAAAAGCTCCACGAGGTCTGTGCTGTCCCTCATTGGTGTAAAATTAGGATCAGTGTTAAAGGAGAACGCCTCTGTGGACGTCTCTGGTTCTGAAGGATGCTCTCTGGAGAAATGGAGCTGAGTTTCTTCTGAAGAATCTGTAACAAGTTCAGGTTTGGTAAATCTTTCGAGGGAATGAAGCTTTGTAGTTTCATCAAACCTAAAGACATCTGTCTTGAGCGAAATCATGTCATACGGTGTGACGCCCTCTCTTCCAGTCTTCTCTGGACCGCATGTAAATATGGATTTCTGGATTGGCATATCATCTGTTGTTAGTTTTTCTCTTTCTTGACTGAATGTGACACCATGGCTGTTTTTTGTGATTGCTATTTCAGACTCTGTGTTTTCCATCCCATTTACACTCCCTTCTTGAGGGTTATGTGTAGAAACCATAGCAAGCAATATTAGATCGTCATCATGTACCTCACCAGAGCCAATTTCATTATGGTTTGACAAAGCAGTCTTTGACTCTTTTTCCGCCTTTCTGTTATTAGTGTTTGCCCTTGCTCCATCTTGGGCCTTCTTCATAAATTCAGCAAATTTCTTTGGATCAACTTTCCCAATTGTTTTATCAAAGACCCTATTGCCAAATGCTCGTCTGTTACTGACTGAATACCTCCTCTGTCCTATTCGACTTCCTGAAATACGTTTGCCCTGCGACTTCAGTTTAGGGTCACGTCGATCTGAAACGATAGTTATTGCTTTCTTCGTAGCTCTGACAGATGATTTGTAAAAAGGGATGTCACTGACGGTGATTGTGTTGTCAGCTAAAGTTCGGTCCACCTGGCTCTCTATCTCCATGCCTGATCCATCATTATCAAAGTCTGTCAGCACTTCAGAGCTTACGTTTGCTGTCACCTGAGAAACCAGGAGGTCAACTCCCAAGTGATTAGCAGCCAAACATCTAAAGAATCCTCGATCCCTCACAGTGAGGCCCTCAATCAGTAAGGTGCCATTCTCATACACCTTCCTTTTCCCTTGAGACCTGTCTAATATAGTGTGGTCTGGGAGTATCCACTGCACTGAGGCCTTAGGACATCCTGAGCTGCTACAATCAAAAAGAAGATGTTCCCCCAGTTTCTTTGATATATGGACACCATTGACATCTGTCTCCTCCACATCAGGAGACATAACTGTCACTCTAAAAACCAGAATGTCGGCATCCAAGTAGTTGGTGGCAATGCAGTGATAGAGGCCCGTGTCCGAGGTGTCTGCACCCCGAAGGGTGAGCTTTCCTTCAGCAGTGATTATGATCCTATTGTCCTCACTGACATAAGGGGCTCGCACCTTAATTCCATCAGGTAAAATCCACTCCAACACAGGCTTTGGCTCCCCTCTGACTTGACAGCTCAACTGAACCACCCCACCTGTAATGAAAAATGTAAGCATTTTACTTAGTTTAAAAAACACGTGTCTCGTAATACAATGTTGCAGAGGTTTTTAAGCAAAAGCAAGCCAACCCACACCTATTATTATGGTAAGCCAACACCCACCCGTTATGATCGTATGCTCAGTCTTGGTTTCATTGTTTTTCTTTATCATCGTCCAGGAATAGTGGTCTTTCTTAGGTATGGTGTTTTCCACCCATAGGTTGACGACAGACTGGTACTTGATATGGAGAGTAGAAAAAGTAGTTGTAATACGGTCGAGCTGCAAACTAACCTCACCTTGCATCAGCCATGCAGGAAGGGCTTTGATTTCAGCATCAATGTTCGTGTGTAGTTCATCCTCACCCATTTTCTTCTGACTATATTTGTATACCATTTCGGGACTTGTAGTCAACAACAAGCCTCTCTCAAGTCTCATGGGAGACTCGCTGTAGGCTGCCAAGATTTGCCACAAATGTTGGATCTGTTCATTGTCAATGTTACATACCAAATATGTAGTTATGGCAGTAGTAAGTGCAGTGATATTGTGACCCCCTTCCTCCTCCATGGTAAGTGAGAGATTCTCAAAATTAGATGGCCTCTGGACTGTACACGACAGGCTGGCATCATTGTGAAATTGATCTGTCAGGTTCATTTGTATGGAGCCTAGTGGGGCAATAAAGTCCCTTGGGGAAACTGGAGTGAAATCTCCTTCATCCAAGCTGATGTTTTTCTGCTTTAGATGGGGCTGAATCAAGGGTTTGGTACAAGTGAAGGCATCACTAGGAAGAAGGGAGAGGGGTCTCCTCTTGTAAAGGGTTGAATTTTCACAAACGGGACACAGCTGGCCTCGAGGATATCTCCTGTCCCGTTTACATTTTAGCACCTCTGGAAACACCCAAAAACAATTGTTAGACTCCTAAATATTTTGCACATGGGCATGTAAAGACATAAAAAGTCATCATTCACATACAAAGGTGCAATTTATTATTTGCTTTTATGTAAGCCAAGTCATGAATTCTAAGACAGACTTTGGCTTCCCCATCTTGTGTGCTTACTCTTCTCACTGCTGCTATTAGGGCAAATGTTGAGTAAACAAGTCTGGAATTCAGCAAAAGAAATTGTGTTAGGAATATTTGGCTTTCAGATGAAATGTCAGGGTCAATCTAAAATGCACACCTTTACAGGTGAGGTGTACTTTCTCTTTTTTCTCTTTGAATGCACGATCAATGTATTGATACATTTTGCACTACTTTTTTTGTTCTCTAAGAAGGAGTTGAATGGCAGGTGTTTAATCCATGAACTGACCAAAAAACAAAAACAAAGCACATCTATTTCTATGCCTCTTCTAGTCTCTCTGTTGCACCCTGACGATGACACTCTGACATTCTAAGATTATTAGCTACTTCCCTCTGAGAACATCCTGTTTGAAGCCTTGCAATGGTGAGGTACTCCTGATCAATTGCTGTGTCGTTTTCGTCTTAACAGCATTATGGTACTGTGTAAATATGAATTCTAATTAGACCAGTCAATTCCTGAATCAAACACCTGTTGTAACTTTTGCCATTCAGCTCCTTGTACTGAAGCATTGAACAGTCGAACGAGCATTTAAGAGCAACAGTGAAAGTTACAGCACGTTGGGTTCGTTCTGATATTTCACCCAAAAGCTGAATATCCCTAACTTTTTGTGAGTAGTGTACTTTATTATTCCACTGTAACCAGAACAAATGCATCAAGCCAACTATTTTACTCACCTGTGTGCTTCTGCAGCCATAATGGAAGCCAGTTCATACGACAATCACAGGCCCAACGGTTGCCATGGAGGAAGAGGTTTTCCAGGTGGCTGCATCCAGAGAAAACTTCCTCAGGCAGGCTTGTGAGGATGTTGTGAGACAGATGGATGGTCCTCACCGAGGACACCTTAAACACCTGGCTGTGTCTTAGGGTGATGAAGGTGTCTGGGTGGAGCTGTTGCAGGTGGTTGCCCTCCAGATGGACCAACTGTAGATTGGTCAGGCCGTAGAAAGCGTCTGGGCTGATGAAATCAATGTAGTTGTGGTCCATGTAGAGTCGCTGCAAACTTTCCAGGCCTTTGAATGTTTGCCTGTTGAGTTCCTTGACTTTATTATAAGACATCTTGAGGACCTTGGAGAACAGAATGAAAAATCTAAGATGATTCATACATAAAGACAAAGCTACAAAAACCTTTTTTGGAGAATCAATTCTGGTCAAGGCCTAGTCTCTTTTTGGTTAATTACTGTATTGTGAGGATATTTACCTGTAATGATCGTAGATCCTGAAATGCTCCGTCCTCAATACTGTGGATTAGATTGCTGTGCAGCATCAGTATTTCTAATTTCTCCAGCAACAAAAGAGCATTCTCTCGCAGGACAGTTATACTGTTATAGCTGCAAACAGAAAAAGTACGTTTAAAAATAAATAAATAAATCCTTCATCGGTTAAACACAATAAACATATTCCTTATGACATCAGGATTTTCATTTTACACTATTAAAGGTACTGTACCACCAAACTAAAACCTTTAATCAATGAATACAAATATCCATGTTAACATGGAAGCCTGGCAGTGAATGAGTTAATAAAGTGATGAGGTACACCTGTGTGGCTCTTATTATATATCTGGAAAAAAACAAAAACAAAAAAACCTTGTTGGTACATAGTAGAGTGTTACCCCACTATATTGTGGTTCATTTGTGGATCATAGTTGTTTATGAGAGCCACTTTGTCATCATATCGCGTCTTTGCCACTGCATCCAAAGTTCGTCTATACTTTGTCAACTTTTTAGCCCTCATCTTAGCACATCTGGTAAAACAGTGGAAAATTTACAACATAACTGATATTAACAGATTATGGTAATACAGGAAAAAATAAACACACACACACAAAAGCAAACATGATTCGGTTGACTGGTCTTTCTTATTCAAGGCTAGCTAATCCTCCTGATCTGCACCTCCAACATCGTGGACAAAAAACAATCACTTGATAAAAAACTATCTATTGAGGGTGGAAACGTGGGTTCACTGTCTTTTTAAATTAAATTAATAAGTTCAAATTGTACACCTACATTGTTTATACACCTATATGTGGTTTTTACCCCTAAGTTTAGCTCGCTATCTTATGAAATGCATACACAACATGGTTGTTTTCCACAAAGAAAAAGAAGCTCCAGGTAGCTCATTAGCTAATGAACAGAGAAGGCACAGGTGAGTGCCTCCTCCCTCTTCCTCAAAAAAGACAATGATAAGGTATAGGTAAAGTTTGCCAAGTACAGTTAATTAAAGGGCAACCCACCAGTTGCAAATGCCATTTTAAGCTCAACGTTTTCAAAGCCAGCTTCCTATGACGTCAGCACATTGTCACGCTCTGCCAAATGACATTGACCTTCCAGGTAGTGACAGGAGCTTGGTTTATGTCAACTAATTTACTGGCATAAATCCCACAATAATAAAATTCCGTGTTTCAAAGCGTTTAGTGGATATAACAACCCCCCGCCCCCCATTTAGTCTGCGAAACGTTGCAGAGGAAAAATGGGAGCTCACCCGAGGTTAATTCTTTCCACAGCTGGCTGGATCTGGGCAGGCACCGCGTTCAGGTATCGAAAGGTGCAGTGCACTTCCGCGGGCACGGAGCACACGCACGCCGTGGGACAGTTGCCCCTAACCGGCGACACAGCGGCCAACAGCAGCAACAGAGCCCCCAGGGACAGCAGACACCTCCACAGGTAAAACCCTCTGTAGGCGGTCATTGTGCACGGAAAACGCATTTGGCACTGGATCGTAAATTACAACCCACCTAGAGACAGAAAAGCACACTGTACGCGTTTCAGGATAACGAAGATGACTAATTCTTCCCAAACAGCAGCAAAACCTGATGTTGTAAAAGTTTTTGGAGTATGTAAAAGCTACTTCAAATAGCTACACATGAATGAAAGAGGCATGATATGAATTTAAAATTGAAAACCAAATGCAATCAAAGAGCTTCAGTTGCACACAGTTATTCATCCTTTTTATAAATTAATTTTATTTGCACAATGTGCCAAAAATCTCAACTAATATTGGGCCCTTTTAATACATTTACATGTATATCAAGCTGTTCAAATTATTTTGTTGCTTCATTTGAAAGATGTTTGTCACCTTGGCAAGTATAATTTGCTTTAGGGGTTGAATCATGTTGAGGGCTACTGCAAGACTTAAAGTGAAGAAATGTACCTAGGCCAATAAAGGTTGGTGATGTGATGATGATAATATGATGGTAACATGATGATATGTGATAAAAGCACAATATTGCACAAATGTTTTCATTCCCTCTTTGAACACTTTCTGTGTTCTGTCATGATTACTGTGATTATTATTGCTATGGAGACTGTAATATGCTCAGAAATATAATCGTTACTAATCATAGTCATGCTCTTGTAAATTAAAACAGTAGTACGATGGCACTACGGACAAGAATGGGATCTCACTCTCACCTGTAAATATAACACAGTTGCCACAGTTTAAACCAAATTAGAGGTCCAGTAGAAGAAAGTGGTCCACTCTCAGTCCCAGTAAGCCTCCAAATAGAATCCCCAGATGGGTCTGCTGTGTTTGGACAGCATGTCTAAGGAGCGCCTTAAGCTGCTAGCTCCTTTTGGCCTTTTCTCCCCCACGCCCCCTTTCCTCCCCTCCTCTTTGCAGCCTGGCCGAATGTAATCTTGGAGTAGCTGTGAAATAGGCCCGCTGGAAAAAGCACACATCTGTTGGGAGTGCTAAACTTTGCCAAAATAGTGGAGCTACTCATCGCTGCCAAGAAAATATTTCATTTACAGTATGTAGATATACAGTATTTCAGTAAAAGACTCCAGAAGAACAGCCAGGGTTTAAAATAAACTTTTCTTTGCTACAGATCTTTTGTGTATTAATTTAGCTTCATTGTGTCTGTGTTATAGCACAGGCAGGCTCCCCCAAACATCCTGCTTAAAACGTATCGTTAACATAAATCTAAAAAATGTGTGGGATATTTCTACGTTTTGTTGTTTCGCACAAAAACAAAAAGCTCACAAAATTGTGAGATGCATGTTCATCATTGGGCACCATGTTGACATATTGGTTAGAACGCCTGCCTCACAGTCGAGAGATTCTTCCCCATGCTTGCGTGGGTTTTCCTGGGGTACTCAGGATTATTAAATTTCCAAACCATGCATGTTAAGCCCGCTACACACTGAGCAACGTGGCCTGCCACACAGTGTATTGGTTTTTGCGACAAGTTTTCTTGAATAGCAGACCATCGGCAACTCGTTTTGCTGCAATTAGAAATTTGAATCGCAGGTTGTTACAACGCAGATACAACAGCCTTTTTTTTTTTTTTTATAAAAACCTCAAGGCTGCAAATTGTGTGCCTACTGATTTTCATTGTTCCTGTGACAGTAAAGTTCTATTCTATTTATAATTTCATATGTAGCTGTGTCTAAAAAGTGGAGTGTCTCTGTCACCAAAATGCACAATTGCAGTCAATGAATGGGGCTATGAGGCCAAAAGTCTCTCGAATATCAACACTTGCTGCTTTTATTCCTCGCAGCTTTCATCTCATTGTACTGTATATTGTATAGTCTGTGGCCTGGCCAATCAGCCTTTTCCTTAACAATCACACAATCTTGTTTGTGGTTGAACAAAATATGTGACATCTCAAAACGTTTCCCTATGAGAACATCAGGGGTCGCAGTTTTTCGGTTGCAGCGTGGTGTGCGAGGGTCATGCTCATTTGTTCGCAACGGACTTGATGTTTGCAACATTTTCGCGTTTTGTTTAAGGTGGCAGGTTAACTTCGGGTCGGTGGCATGTAACCACAGCCTGTAGACCCAAAGTGATAGAGGAAACGTGTTAAAACTCAAAACGCTGATGTAGTGTTGATGCTGTACATAGTGGCACACTGCAGTGTTGGCTGGAGGAGCTATCTACTCGTTTTTGAAAAGTAACAAATTTTGATGACATTTCAAACTCAAAGTACAAGTACCAATGCTACAACACCAGGTTATCACATATTTAACGACAGAAGGTATTTTTCAGTCAGTGGAATCTTTTGCCATCTAATCTTTCAACTGCTTAATGCGTTGCTGTGCATAATATCCATTGTCCAGTTCTGTCTAGTTCATCCGCATCAATGTGTGTGTGTGTGTGTGTGTGTGTGTGTGTGTGTACTGGGTCTAAGATTAGCTGGAGATTAATTTGTCAAAAGGTGTGAGTGTGAATGGCTGTTTATTTAAATGTGCGATTGACTGGCAACCAGCGCAGTGTTTACTCTGCTTCTCGCCCAAAGTAAGCTGTTTTAGATTCCAGTTTACCCTTGACCATTATAAAACAATGGTATAGAAAATAGCTGGATAGATGGGTGCGTGTTTTTCATTGGCAGCAATATGTTAGACATCAATTCTCTGGAATTCATTTCGGCTTCCTTTGCTGCTGTCACACTGTGGCTTTTAATCCTTTGTTTTTTGTTCTTTTCAATCAGAAAACCAAACATATGGTGCGTTATATATTTATTCATTTAACTTTGGAAAAACTCACTTGCAGTTTACTTATTTTGTTTCAGAAGAGTCAAATCATTGACCCAATTGAGGTGTGGAAAAGAACTGCTTGGCTATGCAATTGGTTGTTGAATGTGTCCGCAAAATCAATTCATCAATAAAGATAATGGCTTTATACAGTTATAGTGGGGAGCATAAAGATTGCAGTCTACCAAATCGTAATAAGGTCATGTCGTCCAATGAGTCTGGACTCACCTTTCATCCAGAGCGATGGGTGCATTAATGCAAGAACAGAGGTAGATGTAAAGCCCAGTGCGTACCGTATAAGCATCTAGGGACAATGTTGTAGTTTTTGGACTTGCTAGTGGAATATATAAGCAGGTTTATATACGAGAATGGAGTTTTCCTTCTCTGGTGGCAGGGGCATATTCTGAGATCACAATTCCAGAATTCATCAGTTATATAGTGAAAGGGCGATGATTCAGGGAGCATTAAATTTTACTCATGCATTACTCACCACAGAACAGACCTTAACCTGTTTAAGAGTCTTTGTCTGACCTAGACAGTCTTTGCTAACAATTAGTGGAATTTTGTACAAAAGTATTGTTCTTGGTTGCACACAATACCACGGTGAGTATGCACCAAACACAACCTTATTCTCATCTTAAAATAATGATTAAATGCTGGTCTCTCAAGATTAGTGTCTGTATGCATTTTAAGTGTCATCTGTTCCATTATCATAAATGGGTCTAATGGGTCAAGGAAACTTGAATACATGTTCAACATGCTCTTTATTTGTGGCTTGCGACCTTGGCATATCTGAGTGACTCAATTGTAAACTCAATCCATAAAAAAAAAACAGAACCCAGCAGGCCCTCATCCTTAAACAATAATGTGCATGCCTTCCAGTAATACATTCTCCGAATTGTGCCTTAACACATCCTCACTGTTTATCATCAACAAATAAGCGAAGTGAGCTCAAGTTTGAACAGATCTGCTAACATAGCTCAATGTAGTCACTTGCAGTCTGAACCGGAGGCTCTTTTCTTTGGTTGAAAGGGACATAGGAGGTCTATTTATGGACAGTATGAACTTTCAGTCTGGCTGGAACCACAAAGGAATAAGCAAGGAGACCAGATAGCCTTCTCATAAACGTGTGGATGAATGATTCATGTGCATAGAATGATGGGATAATGGAGAGCTGCAGATCACTGGGAAGATTAGAAGACTCATTTGTTTTTGTCTTCGCTGTTGTTTACTCGAACATCTGGATAACACACAATTTTGACAACAGTCTCTTCTCAGCACCTTGCAGTACTCTTCGTTTTTGTTTGAAGACATTACAGGAACCAATGAATTGCAAATGTCTTCTCCCTAGTTTTACCAGAGCCCTCACCTCCTCGTGCAAAAACTCTCATCCCTCTCGTTCTCATCACTTAGTCAGTCGTGATACAAGCATGAATTAATTCTATTCTATTCTATTGTTAGGTAGCAATAAGAAGCTTAGAAGGCTAAGGAGAGGTGATGAATAGGGAATCGTAAAGATTTGCAATATTTTGTGTCTCTCTTTTGTTGGTTGGGGAATGCTATGAGGCCTGACTGTTTGTTTGTAATTCTGATCACATTTTTGATTGTGGTTCAGCTTCGTCTTTAGCAAAGGACACTCATTCCCCTTAATCTTGGATTGTAAATTGAATGATGACCAGCTGTATTGTTCTTTGATGAACAATACTTAAAATGTGGTCCAACTGGTTATTTTCCATGCTTGCTTATTCTGACGCATTTCAGGAAAATAATTGCTGACTTCGCCTCATGTACACTCGGTTTAAAGGGCAAAGGGATGACTCTGCAAAAAGTCACAGCAAGCTGGTAGACTCTCAGGTACATGTAGAGACATTCACTCAATGGTCACTTCACTAGTGTAGTATTGTGCTACTTTGCAAGAAGTTAACCAAAATATTAGTCTTTTTCCTCATAATGCACCACTGACTTCTGGAGACATGCTCTTGAACTGGATCACATACAGCAGAACGTTGTGACAGGTGAGACGTTGGTTTCACTGCTTGGTACATAGACTCTCATTGAGGGTCCGCAAGTGTGGGAGATGTATAATCACAATCATAGTGTGGTTTCGGAACATATCAACTTACATGAGACGCCCCCTCAACATCCTTGGCCTTTTTCCACATTTGTTGGAATCTGTCCTAATCACCAATTTCCCTTGTTTCGCATGTAGCCTGTCTTACAGTAGCTGATTTCAGTTTTCTACTTTTTCTGCCCAAACCCAGCTGAAAGCCATTTAAAGAGAAGGAGGTTGTAAAAAGATTTTGTGGATACAGGGTTTTGTAGCTACCTGAAAAGAATGACATGGCAGAATTAATTAATACTTTGTTGCCTGTCATTAATTCAGCATTCTGTTTTGTGTATTTAGCCATTTAACAAGCTCATCTTTTATCAATATGAATTTTTAAGCCTTAAGAATGGCTGCCTCTGTCATGTAAATTCCAGGACAGCAAACTAAATGATCAGCAAAGGGATTTCTGCTGGAACACAGTTAGAAACTGAAATTTGGCATTATTTTCATTCTGAAATGTTATTGGCGCACTAAAATCCCAAGTATCCATTTGGCAATGACCCCTTCCTGCTGATTTACAAGCATGTCGCTGACTGTCGTATGGTGCAGCAGTGAGCGTGAAAATCATGGTGATGCTAAAAGTGTCACAGAGGCTCATGACATGAAAAAAGTTCAGCTGCATTTTCTTAGTGTCATGTTCAATCACTTTATGTGGGATCTGCAGGCCGGTGCTCAATGTAGTCTAGTGGTCTGAGATATTTGGAGTATTGTCTATTGTACTCTTTAGCACTGCACGCTAAAAACCAGATGGTTGTCGACTGTTTGATGGATGGTCCGCAATACCTATCATCATGCCAGAAACACTGTGAACCAATGTTGCTCTCAATAGAACGCAGACTCCTCTGCATGGGCCTGAATTTTGTCAATTCAGAGTTGAATTGTTCACCCTTGTTCCAGTTTTTTTTCCTATGAAGAAAGTTAGTCATTAGTGTTGCCTACCAAATGTAGCCTTTATACCTCTTCCTGTAAACCACGGCATGGGCTCCTGATAGACTGCAAAAAACATGGAATGCAAAGAGGGCAGTGTAACTCTTGGAGCTAATCTCCTATTTGTCAATTTGATCGAACTTCTTTGAACTATTTCAATTTTCTGATCAATTTCAAGTAGTTTTCATGACTGGAGTAGGATAAAGAATTGTCTACACTTTTTTTGTGTGTATTTTCGAGGGGAATGACTTCTGTCAAAACCCCTTAACTCATAGATGCTGTTGCATTGGGCCTAAGCAATGAGACCTATTCATTTGTGTTTGGGGGGTGCATTGGCTAATTCACTGTTGTATGCATAAATATTTTTGTAATGCCTCTAATACAGTTCTATTGCTTGGTTGATCACTTATGTGAATGATGGCAGAGGCTGAGTTACCACAGGCACAAGCAATCAACATCTTTTACATAGCGGGTGCTGTGTTAAAACACCTACCATACTAGCATTCATCTTGCTTGTATGTACCGGTAGCTTTAAAATATCAATTTTCAAATGTCTTGCGCAAGGCTACCCTCACAGATGAATCATATGCGCTTGATTTGTCTTGGCCCCTTTCACATCACATTTTGCTATCCGGTTATATATTACCAGTCTGATTTTACTGGGTTTTGGGGATGCATGTGCAAAAGGTCCAAACTTCGTACTGTGCTCAGAACCTCCTGCCATGCTGTGCAACAATAACTCATAGTCATTCCAGAGATTACTGTACCGCTGGAGGCTAACTTCACTTTGAACACATTGACAACATAGAGCGTTTCTGATGGCCTTGGGGATCCTGCACCTTGAGCATAAAGCTGTTCTTTCTACATCTCTGCCATAATAAATTCATGCTGAGTGTTCCTTGGGGGGCCTACAGTACCAATGAAATCTGTGTAGTCCATATAGATTATATAAAGGTCCCACTGGTGTTACAGTATGTAATGACATTATAATCCTGTCAGTTTGTCATCGGTCATCAACACCTACAGTACATAAAAGCACCATCTTGTACACGTGAGTTAATTTATTGGGGTAGTGGCAGTGCTATTAGAGCCACACTCCATTTGTGAGATCACTTAAATTATGTGAAAAATTAGGACCCACCCATTAAATATTCAGTTATTAATGAGGAAAGGTTCTCATATACATGTGTATCCTTTATATTTTTCTCTGGAAATAAAATGTATCTAATCACAGAAACAACTAAAATAACATCAATCATTTCAGTTTCAATCATTAAACAAAAGTAAAGGATCTAGTTTTACCCCCTTTGGCTGGAAAATCTTCATTGAGACCTTTCTTCTTCTTCTTCTTCTTCTTCTAACCCTCTACCAATCTCTGACATTGGTCCGAGGAAGGTTTGCATCAGATCCAATGCAGAATTCTTTAACCTGTGTGTTTGACATGTTTCCATGCACAGCCCATTTCAAGTAATCCCGCAGCATCTCAATGGGATTAAGATCCAGTGGCGGGTGGTCAGTAAGGGTGCTCGAGGTGCCGCCCTACCGGTCAGCTGAGTTACTACTTTGAATAAGAAAAAAGGTTAATTCAAATAAAATATTGTAATACAAACATTACAAATTAGTCGATACAGTTTATAGTTTTAGTTGAGCAGGATAAATTGTATACAGTAAATGAAGAGCAAAAAGGATTAGTTTATTGCTGCTGTCTCATTCTATGACGGAATTTCCGGTCTTGGGACTCTCAGATGTTTTTCGGTAAACTGTCGTTAAGTTTGACATGCGCATTGGCTCCTAGTCCAATGCAAGAGATATTGCCGAGGGGGGCAGTCACTGTGTTCAAGGAACATCGAAGACTGTACAGAATGAACTCCTTGAGTTCAGGCTGACCGCAAGAGCAAGCTCATTTTCCCAAGCATATGATGGTACAAGTGTCATGAGAGGAGCCACAGGTTGTGTGCAAAAGAAGGTTCAGGATCTATATGGGAACACTCATTATAACCATTGCCACGCTCACCAACTAAACCTCATCATGCAGCAGGTGACTTCACATATCCCAGAGGTGTGTAATTACTTGTCAGACCCGGCTGGATTTGCTGCATTTTTTTAGATATTCAAAGATAAACGGCGTGCTTGATAGCATGGTGGTCCCCGGACTCCCAATAGCAAGCACAGTGAGGCGGAACTCCCACTGCCGAGTTGTGAAGACTGTTTTTGAGCAGAGAGCAAAGTAGACCTGCTCCACTGCATAAATAATCAGGGACTCAGGAGAGTTTGATCCTACCACAGTGAGAGAAACTGGAGGGTTTGTGAGGCTACTGAAGGATGACTGTTTCAGCTTCTTCTTGAAGTTGTTCCATCTCATCATGCCTCGTGAACATTCTCTACAGCCAGCTACAGAAGTGCCCCTCCCTTTGGGACTGGTCGGGGCGCTTCGGTTGGGCTAGAGAACTGCCCTGGGTTCTGGGAAGTGGGTTGCGTCACCCCTGTTGGGTCCCCCGTGGGATGGGCTTGCTGGCTTGGTCCCCCCTTAAGGGTGGAGGGGCCCTTCCCTGATGTGCCGGCTCAGCAACTACACTAGTTGACTAACATGCATGCATCTTTTTGAATCCCTTACCAGACTCAAACTGCAAGTCTTCTTTCTGAATTCCTCAGACAGGTATTTTAATCTTACACATCAACAGTCAGGAGTACACCAAACTGAATGTCTGAGGTTTGAATAGGGCAAGTCTCAGTGTTTCACAAATTTATATTAGATACGTATGTATGTATAAAAAAAAATGGGGGGGACGACGACATTTTTGTAGGCTGCTCTCATTTTTTCTTATGACTGTATATGAATCTCTGCCCACTTTTTTTTTTAGGAGCGATCTTGAAATTAGTGCCAATGACATTGTTCCTTTGAATGTGAGGGTTGTTCGAGATGAAAAGATCTTTGGCCAGTCAATTGTAGAGGGGACCTCAAAGCCCTATAGTGTCAAACTGCAAAAGCCTTGAATGAGCATTACATCTCTAATATTGTATGCTAGAGCAGACTGGAAGGAAATTTGTTTCATGTGTCTCCTTCCCATCTAGTATACCAAAACGGTCAATCATGCACGTGCACCACATGTGACTAGATACGTTTGTTGTATGTTTACTAATGTTGTCATACTTGGTGGAACACCCTCTCTCAAGCTTCTGTGAATGAAAATATTAAACTTTTAAAAAATTATATTGATAACGCGTATTTAAATTTTGGGACCTCAGAACAATACCGTATGCGTATTACAGGGAGATGCGCAGTTGGGTCGTCGCAGAATGAGGTCATGGCCCCATCTGCTGGGCACTCGACAATATAGGAATTTATTGCAACATAAAGAATAGGTTTTGCTTTAATATCGAGTTTATTTTTGACGTTTTGCTTAGAGACCTTTTGTGTGAACGAATAGAAATATTTGTGAATTTTATCATTATTATTTGTACCGGTAGCATTAGTAGTGTAGTGGTACTAGTAGTATGAAGAATTACTCTCGCTTCTGTGACATTTTATCACCTAATGATCTCCCTCTACCTGACATTTTATCAGTTCGCTCTATCACATCTCAGTCACCCGACTCCTTTTGATTGACTGTTTTTGTAAATGTTTTTTTCTTCTTCTTCATGAATCACTACCATATACATATTTGCTGTTAACTATAAAATATATTTTGAATGAAAACGATGCCATCAGTAGGGGACACCACTAGTTTGATTGATTCTATCACAGCATACCCACACATTTCTATGATATATATTGCACAACAGCAATGACTTTGTCCTGTGTAAGTGTAACCCGATTCTTCATGGAATCATTGTTTACAGATAGCGCAGTTCAAATGGAATTGGAGTGAAAGACAGCAACATTCCTGATCACACAAGTGTTGCACGGGCGTCTACGGATACAGCGCTAATGCACTGCTGGTTCTTATGAGCAGACCCATGATCATGTCCTCACCCCCCCCCCCCCCCCCCCCCCAGTCCACAAATAAGAAGACTATTTGATTGTTGGGTTGCTACCTGGTGCTATGTTAGCTGTTGAAGTCGGTTGACTGAGTTATGATGACTAGCTTCGATGACTATTGTGGTAGTCGGAAAACACCCAAATGTGTGTTCTTATATTTATGTCGGAAATCTTGGATGTTGGCAGGAGCTTCCTTTTTCGGGTTGTACAGTAAACACTGGAATGTATAACTGTTCTGTGAGGACTCAATAACAAATATGAATTTGTCAAGGCCGGGGGGGGGATTCACGAGATGCACGCGTCTCTGCCCCCACCACTGCATTATTAGACAATTCGCGAGCGTCTTCTACACCATCAAGACTGATATTGTAGGTACGTGAGATCCGTGATTCTGTTGGAGACAATTATCCATGTAACAAATCGTATTTAAAATCATCACATTGTGTGTGTGTGTGTGTGTAGTGCATCTGAGTTTCACTTTTTGAATTGAACTACCCAACTTAATTAAGCTTTTGGCACTATTCAAATTCATTGAGAGATATCATACAGAGCCAACTGCGTTCAATACAGTGTCTTCACACCCCGCCGTGACGTTACGGATTTTCCTTACGCACAAGTGGCTTCCCACCTTTGTTATGGCTCTGACTGATACTACATATAAACATGCTGGTGCTGTTACAGAACAGTGACCTGGGGGAGAAAGGAGGTGTTAAAGGCTCGTGAGCCTGCTTATGGACTGAACGTTTGTTTATTTATTTTCTTGCTGTTGATCCCAAAGTAACTGCAGTTTTACAGTAAACCCCCAATTATCGTGGGGGGGGGGGGGAGGGGGGGGATGTTCCAGACCCACCCACAATAGTTGAAAATTTGCATTTTTTTACAACCGAATATGCTTTATTGCATTTAAATTTATAAAAACACAAATATTGTAAAAAAAACAAAACAAAAAAAACTAATTGCAAACATAAATTGTACCAGTTGAAGTGCATGCATGTGCCTTGAAGAGGTGGGGCGTGCTGAGGTTGTGTGTGAGGTCTTCATATGAGTGTCTGGGCCACAGCTGTGGCTGACAGCAGCTTTGTTGAGAGTGTTTTTCTGCAGAGAGGCCTGAAATCAGGTTTATGTCACTAGTGCCTACCTCTCCTCTCCCAAGCCAGCGCTGTCAACATAACAAAGGTGTGCTCTCACAAATGGGCCTTCTACACGGAGGCAACCAATCAGAGGCCAGGAGGTGGTCTTGGTCAAATATGGACAAAGTGAATACAAAACTGGGTCAAGCAGAAGGGCTTTTTCTGGACACTCGTATGACAAAACCAAGGTGTTTTTAATTTTTGTTTTTTTATTTTATTTTATTTAAATTTTTTAATTAAATCAAATTGACACACACCAAGTCCATGTTAGTCACTCGATGGAGGTCTAATAGCCAAAAGATGAGACCTTGATGCCAATTCCCAAATTATTTCAGCTTCCATTTTTTTCCCATGGGGGAAAAAAAATATATAAACAAATCTGTGGTCGACCAGTGCCTGGGAATGGATTGGATTCAAGTTGCAACATGATAAATGGCTGCCAAATTTGTGGAATTTTCTAAAAAAAAACATGGAATGAGGCCTCTAAAATTGTCCATAACAAATAAATTTAGGATAAAACAATTGATTACTAATGTACATGACTTATTCTGCCCATACTGCTCTTCTCATGATTATTTAGTCTAAGTTGAGATTTTAGGGCAAGTGACGCCATTTGAAATGTCAGTAATTTTGACACGTCTGCTTGGTGAACCACTTGGAATTTTGGCTCATATGAGCTTATTGGTGGCCATTTTAACTGTTGGAGTCGTTCCCCGAGTAGCAGACAAAACGAAAGGGTCGAGGAGTTATGATGAAAAATTATGAAATTATACTGTTTTACTCTAATTTGATGACAGGATTTTCTATAGGCGATCACACAAAAAGATTCCCCAGAAA
This sequence comes from Phycodurus eques, assembly GCF_024500275.1. Taxonomy (NCBI): domain Eukaryota; kingdom Metazoa; phylum Chordata; class Actinopteri; order Syngnathiformes; family Syngnathidae; genus Phycodurus; species Phycodurus eques. The sequence continues at coordinate 14,423,803 of NC_084531.1, forward strand.
GCCGCATTCCCCCCCACACACACACATTTATTCGGAATCCATTGTTGGAGTTTCAAAATTCTTGGAGTATTGTACATAGGTTGAAGTGGCCATTCTCGTCAGATTCATCAGCATTTTGATAGACTGTCATTTTTGGCAAATCCTCTCAAAATTGGTACACGGTTACAATCTTCACTCAATATTCCCTGTTGTACAAAATAGGTAAAGAAACTAAGTTGCCAGTTTATACACCTTTGTCAGTACTTAACCGTAAAAAAAATTTGCTTTGCTTGTGTTCCTGTACATTAGATGTAAACATGCTTCATTCATTAAACCGTTTTAAGATAGTACAAGTTTTAACTGTATTACAATTTTTTTTTTGGGGGGGGGGGGCGGTGTAGTCAAGAGAAGTCATGCCTGACTCTTATTTTTTCATGAACTCAATGTCTTTTATTAAATTTTTATTGGTCGACAAGTGACTGACAACTACCGGGGGGGGGGGGGGGGGGGGGGAATGGTTAAACAGTCGTTTAATACAGTAGTCCCTGCAAATGCATCAAATTTACAATCTCATGAATACTTGGCGTCAAGGGCAAAGTATCAGAAGTGTTGGCAAACAATATCATAGTTTTACATAAAAGCATTTTGCTTTTTGTTTCCAAATATCATGAAGAAACTATTTAAGTGTTTCGCGGAAGCCCAAGTTTTCAAATGTAACCAACTGTTTCTTATTTATCACCTCAGAAAATGTTCTAAGCATGATTCAACTTGGAAGAGAGTACCCCCAGCTGTTCCTTCACATGTGTCTCATGCGATGCCTCTGCAGGAGTTCTGCATATTTAAAAGTTTGAAATGTGTTTGCTGCTGAGGGGTGTTCTCCAGTGGGTTTCCTAATTCTGGAGAAGTTACATATGCCTCCAGTGAGGGTTCAGCTGAAGACTGCTCAAAAAATACGAGTAAATAATGGGCTACAGGCAAAAGCATGCACTCTAATTAATGCAAGAACATTCTTTACTTCATGCCTGGCAGGGTGTCACAGCTCAACACAGATGAAGACAGCCACGACCACACTACCTGACACGCTTTGCCTTCACTTATACAAGAGTGAAGGGCTTGGTGAAAGATTTATCAACCAAATGAGATGGTCGCAACAGAAGTGTGTAGTGAAGGATAGTGGTTGAGGCGGGGGGGAGTCCCTGAGTGTCTGAAGTATATTTTTGTATTCAGAGAAGTCATTAACTATTCCACCACTTACCACAGCAATGATCAGGTTGGAAGCTGAAGTTCCTCTTAACATCTGAAGAAAAGCCTCGTTTTTATGTGAAAATAAGTGTTACTTCAACCAGAAAGACTGCAGGGGTGTACTATTGTTTGGTGTAACGATTATTTCATGCCATGCCAATTGGAGATAATCGCCTGGAGTTAGGTGTACGACTGTACGACTTCCTATTTCTGTTCCCCATTTCTATTGCCTAGGTAGCGCTTTCAGCTGGTAATGACCAACTTTTACTGAAAAGACTGACTTGGATCTCCTGTGACTGGTGTTGCTGCACTGAGTGAAGATGTCAACTGTTATGTTGGCGTCTCAGGCTAGCTGCTAGGTAGCTAGCTCTGCTGTATGCTTGTCACCTGTGATCACAAAGGAGTGTTTCTGCGTAATGTTAAGAGTTTACATTGCATTAATAGTTGAGTTTATGCTCGTCTGACACTTATTGAGGTTATATTGCCCCTGTCATTCAGATAAAGTGTTCAAAGAGTGTCTTGTTGTGACTTAAAATCTTGCTTTTAACATAGCCTGTACAGTTAATGTTTAATGTAGAAAATGTGGACTCTGGAACAGATTATTCGAAATATGAGGTGTGTCATAAAAGTTCAATGACTGGTATCATAAAAGTTATTCAGTAATGCAGTAATTTCCGTGGGGGTATGTTCCAGACTAACCCTGCAATACACGAAATCTGTAAACTAGCAACCAAATATTGATTAGATTATATATGTTTTGAGCTTCATGTGCATAAATGCCAACATATGCATGTGAGGTACAGCTATCTTTGTCCACTTGGGGTCGCCATCTTCACCTTCTACACAGTGTTCTCTAAGAACTTGAATATGTGCTGGGCCGGTCTGTTGAGTATCGTCGAAGTGAGTTGTTCGTTGGTCGGCTATTAACCGGTTAAAGCGTTAGCCATTGTGTGTAGTGCGACGGCCCAGTTCAGGATATTGGCAGGTCGGCTAAAAGAATGTGATTGTGTTTACGCTATTCTGTTACCTATATCCTAACCACGTGTTATGGATTACAATTTCTTCTAACTAGCAGTCGGTAGGCTATATTAAATTAGTTAACGATGTTCACCTTATCATAAAGGTGCAGTTTTGTAACTTAGGCCACTTGTGCTTCCCAGGAATAAATATTTCTTCTTGTATTAAGAGTGAAGTAATCCAAAACTTTGGACATTCTTTTACCGCTCTTTCCTCCAGTCACACACATATTACTATGTGAGTGCAGTAATGGGCCATGTGGAAAAATAAGCTCCGCAAAATACAAGTACAGTAAACAAAAATAAAAAGCAATCTGTGATGAACTGAACCCACAAAAAGGGAACTGTGATATAGTGACGCATGACTGTTTTTCAAATCCAAAATTGTACCCTTTCAAGCAATCCCCCTGGGGTCTAATGCACTTTACCAGCATTCTCTGCCATGCCTTCATGCACTCCTGAAAAGCTTCTTCTGGGATCCTCCGTAGCTCCGTCGTCACAGCCATCTTGTTGTCGTCCACGTCTTCAAAACGGGTACACTAGATGACCGCCACAGGATATCATTGTAGACATGGTGGTTGATAGCCTGGCCTACATTAAGTGGAAACACTCGCCGTTTGGGTTTGAAATAAACATTTTGGGACGCCAGTCCTGAAACTTTGACACTCATCGTACATCTATATATTTATAATTGTACATTCCGTATATTCTTTTGTAATTATTCCTATTTATTTCATTTCCTGTATCAACTATATTGTTGCTGAAACGATGCAAAGTTCCCCATTGTAAAACTAATAAGGGTGCAGTAGTCTCATCTAATAATCTCAATGGGAAATTTCATTATGAAAGTCGAACAAACCGGAGGCCAACTAGTAACACAAAACGGGTTGTTTGACTTCGGAGGTTCCACTCGACTGTAAAATATGCAAACAAGACTCCCTCTTGCTGTGAATTGACTGTGCTCTGCATTAGTTTCTCTGCCATCTCTAAGGACCTAAAGTTTGAGGGGTTAAACAAATTGACAGTTGTGGGAAGAAAGTTCTGATTGTTCAGTCAGTCCACTTATGGCATCTGATGACACGGTTTCTGAAAAGTATGGACTAAACATTCCCTTGTAAACCCATAAAAGTATTTAATATGACCAAATCATCACCAAATGTAAACTTTGTTTTATTGCTCCCCCTTCTCACTCTCCTTAGTACTCAGTGGTTTGCTCACGCTTCCTAAATGTGCAATATCAGTTATTTGTTCCCGAATACACTGCTCTTAGCACTGCTTGCGTTCCAAATGTACACTCACTAGCCACAACATTAGCTATACAGCACAAACAATGCAGAAGCTGGACCAGTAATTCTGATCTTCCATACCGCTTATCCTCACTCGGGTCGTGGGTGTGCTGTACCCTATCCCAGTGGACTCTGGGCGAGAGGCGGGGTACACCCTGAACTGCTGGTCGCCAGCGAATCGCAGGGCACTTATAAACAAACAAGCATTCGCACTCATATTCACACCTACGGGCAATTTAGAGTCTTCAATTAACCTACCACGCATGTTTTTGGGGATCTGGGAGGAAACCGGAGTACCTGGAGAAAACCCATGCAGGCACGAGGAGAACATGCATACTCTACACAGGAAAGGCTGGATTTGAAGCCGGGTCCTCAGAACTGTGAGGCAGCTAACCAGTCGATCACTGTGCTGCCCAGTAATTCTGATATTGTGCTCAATTTTGATCGACGCTGTTTGTCATAATCTAATAGTGTTTATTATTGTTTGTAGTGGTGTAGAACTACATAATACTACTTTTGTATTGCATTCAACGTAGTGGCTTGTGATTTTAGCTACGTCAAAATCATCTTACGTGTCCAAAATTCACAGCTCGTCCGAGTTTTTGAAGAATCCAATAGTTGAAAGTAGAACAAGGACGAATTGGTGAACTGAAAAGTATAGCGGAGTGACACCTATTTAAAGGCTGAAGCTTAGAAGTGGTTGAACCTATTACTGATTACCAGATACCACACAAATATTCTGATTGAGGACTGTCATCTGAAAGTGGCAACCCAGGCAATATCTGTCTTAAGCGATGTGATCTTCAAGACAAAGTACATTTCATGATATTATAATCTAGAATGCCAAGAACACCTCACCAGTGAGGCGTAACCGGATGCCCGAGCCACCTCACCTGGCTCCTCTCAATGTGGAGGAGCAGCGACTCTACTTTGAGGCCCTCCTGGATGACCGAGCTTCTCAGCCTAATGGATTTTGTTTTGAGATATATTGTTCCTACTTCATCTTTATATTTTTCATATTAGGCACAAAAAAATGATGGAAAGAATCTCACACTAGCTAATAACTTAAATACTTGATGCACGCATTTTGGTGATACACCTTTTATAGTAGGCCTACTATCCTATACAAATTATGAATGAGATATGATCTTAAAGCTTTAACCAAATATGCAAATACACATCACGTATCGAGACTTTTCACTATCTGAACATTTTCCAATCAACAACTGAATGATAACACTTGTATGTGCCGAGAGACTTGTGTATAGGTCTGTATTGAAAGTTCATATAAATACATTGCCTCAGGTGGAGGCTTTGTGAACGCATTTGGGACCCATTTGTCCGTAACTGCTTATTTCAGGCAAATCCTGGTTGCCACAGATGGTTGTACAGAAGCTTTGCGGCATATCTTTGCTTGACATCAGCTGGTACAAACTTGATTACTGAGCTAAAAAGCCACAAAACTAGGTTTCTCAGCCAATATTATATGGAAGCGGTAAACGTTTCGGCCAATCAAATGTCTGCACATTCGAACAATTATGTCACTCCTTTTCAGTGAGCGCTCCCATTGATAAAGGCGATTCTAGCAATTTTTCGGAGGGATGCTCATTATTCGCAAATGTACATTAATTATTGTTGGGGCTAGGTCCCTAAACCCTGCAAAACAACAACAACAATAACAATAATAATAATAATAGTAATGCATTTGTACAAATAAAGGCCTTCCCCTTCAACTGTGCCAGTAGTTGAAGTAACAAACACCCCTCTGCCCAGTGGACACGGTGCCAACTATATGAGGAAATACTAGAAAAAAAAAAAGAAAAAAAAATCATACTATTTGTTTACTTATCGCGACAATGAATTACGAGGCAACATGTTTTTTTTAGTTTTTTGTTTTTTTCTTTTTTTCCTCCAGCTCAGTGCCATCTGCAGGATCTGGTGGGACCCTAATTTGAACACTTTCGCCTCAGTTGCACCTCTGCACAAATTCTGTGGATCCTTCACCCCCCTCGCCCCCATGAGAACTGCATCTGATTCGGATGCACCTGAAGAATTCGCCAGGCCAAGGTGGGACGGTTCCTGACTTCGCTTGCTGCTGTTTTTGTTGATTTTTTTTTTTTTTTGTTCATTGGCCCAGGAAGGGGGGGGGGGCACCACCACCACCACCACCACCACTCAGCCGCCACTTGACCGCTCAAACAGCGGCGAAGAGACATGCGCACAGAGTAGACGCTCTGAGGAACGCACGCCGAAAACCATTAAATGACACTAAACACGTGCAGCTGGAAAGGAACGAGGGAGCGAGTGAGCGAGAGAGAGAGAAATCTTTTTTTTTTCGCCAGTTGAGTCGCACGTTGCAGTGGAGTGGGTAAACAATCTCGAAGTGGCGTCGACCCTCCGCACGCACGCACGCACGCTCGCTCCACGATGAGGCTGGGAAGCATCATTTTATTCGTGGCTCTCTGCTCCTTGAGCGCATATTATGTTTATGAGCCCATTCCCGAGGATATAGAGGAGAGATGGAAACTCATGCTGACCAACACTTTCTTCAGAAGTCTCAGCCACCTGGTAAGCAAGCAAGTTGGTTCTACTCTTTCTAGCATCTTTCTGTCTGGACTGTAATTATGATAAAATGGTACGCACTACATACAGTGGGCGGTACAGTTGTAAGAGTTATACTCGGTTCTTGTTTCAATTGAATGTTTATGTGTTTAAGGGTAAGATAGACGACAGCAATGAGTCAATGCTAGAGGCAAACAGTTTGAGTACGTAATAGATTGTACTGATATGTCCATTTTGTACATTATTTCAATTCGGACTTGTGAAGAAGAAAACAATATAACAATTAAATGCCTATTTTTGCACATCCTGTATTCGTGTGTCAAGTATTCATGCTTAATTTCAGTTCTTGAGCAAAACGGATAAAATAATTTCAATGTTTATTAAAGATTCTCCAATTTATTTTCAGTTCTTTTAGGCGTCTCATTGCATTGTGTTTTGCTGATGTGGTTATACATAAGGGTTGCACCAGATTATGTCAAATGCTAATCCACGTGTAGTATAGTCCTGCTCACACCTTCTAATAATAGAGCCTATTTAGGAACTGCGTGTGGTATACTGTTTCTTATCCCTGCCGGGGTTATTAATATGACTGCTTTCGAATTCACATTCCCAATTTATTTCTTACAAGATGATGAATGGTTTTTTTTCTGACAGTGACATTTTGGGGCTTAACAACTGGTATAAAGAGGTTATTGTCATATCTTTCTACATTGTCTGCTATATAGGTATTTATTAACATCCCCACAATGTGAAATCCTAAATGTGAATTTACAAGTGTTGCTTACACAATCCCTCCACAAAGTTCCAAGAACAATATAATTATTTTAATCAATATACAATAGTAAGACGATACACCACACCATCCTTATGTTCGCTATTGTTTTCTATCTAAATTAGATGCTATTGATTTTGATAAGTAGTGATGCAGATCTCATAATGTGTCAAGTGCCTTTTTTTAATTTTCAATGTCATCAATTGGCCAACAATGTTTAAAACAAAGATGTTTTTACAGGGGCTTGGAGCTAACAAGTTTGTCGTCACAGTTTCGGTTATAGTAGCGTACGACCTGATCAGTCTCACACCAGCCTCGGCTTCCCCCTAATTATTTCCTTTTCGAAATCAGTTGCATTGTATTGCTGTCGGGGTGCCCGACTTTAGGATTAGTGGCAAATGATAGTACGTCTGTTAATTCTGTAACTGGCTTCATTTTCCCTTGCAGGCGGACTTGAGTGAGTTAGTTGGTCTGAAGGACTACATGGGAGTGATGTATATCATAACTTTGATTGAAAACATTGCTCCCGTTTCTGACGAGCACATCAACGTGACGGTGGAGAAATTCGACGGGGTTGAGGTGGTGCTTTACCAACCGAAGCATCAAAGCGGCAACACAGAACTCAGGAGGGCCATCATATACCTGCACGGCGGAGGATGGTGTCTGGGGAGCTCTCGTAAGTCGATCAGCACGCACTGAATGAAATCGAGAATGGCATGTTTTACTCTAAATCCCTTGGTGTCCCGAGTTTCGAGCGACATGTTGACATTGAATCACGGAAAATTACAAAGCTGTCAAACACAATGCTTCTGTTCCTGTGGAAATAACACGCCGTCTGTTGGAGCGGTGGGTTCCTCAAAGGGGTGCCCAGTTTTGCTAATCCGGAATTCCGAAGCCACACCGTTCAGTTTGACACGTCGTGCTGTTCTTGCAATCTGTTTGTCCTAATCTAAGACACTTTACATGCTATGAAGGGATGGGCCTTTGAATGCATTTATTTAATCTATCCCTGTAGGTGAAATTAGCAATTGTAATTTGTTTTAAATGTGTTAACAGTAGGGCTCGGCGATTAATCAAAATTTAGCGTGATTTCAATTTTGGCTTCTAACGATCATAAAAACGTTTTAATCAATGAAAAAGGATTCATTTGCAGTGCTGCGGGTTGTGTATGCAAGTTCCTGTGTTGTAAATGCACCCTGTGTTGCTTCTAGCAAGCATGTGATGCATGTTCTTCTGCCTTCCCTGAGTGTGCTTTAAGCTGTTTATTGAAACCCCAGTTGGAGTTTAGTGTAAAACTAAATGCACAAGAGAAAATGACTCATATTGAATATTTTGAAAGCTATAAGCTGTGATCTTTGGCGCCACATAGTGCTGCAATTCACCATTGCAAAAAATGCAGTCCATCGCTTCGATATGTTGTAGGCTGCTGAGTCCGACTGTCCCCGGCTCCCCCTCGCCACTGCATATGTTTTATTTATTTTTTTCAGTGGCTTGTGTTATTGTATTGTAAATTGTAAGAGCTAAATAAGGTTGAAAAAAATTCTGTATAATAGTGTAATAGAGCTGGTGAAACCCACGAGGTAGATAAAGGGTGGAGAGAAACTGTCAAGAGTTCAATATCCAGCACAGCATGCATATACATACTCTAACCATTGCGGTGTTACAGTACCTTTTGTTAATGTAGAGACACATTCATACATTTAAGGGTTCCCCCCCTAACCATTCAAATAATGTTATTTATAAAGTAAATCTATTATTGTGTTTTACAACAATACTTAACTATTTCTATAATGTACCTGTCGATAAAAAAGCGAAGCTTGTGGCCAAAATGTACGTGGGTGGTATATGTATGTACGTTTGTGCCTTTCAAATAAACGAGCATCTCTTAAAATATTGTATCGCTCTCGTGTCCTGATTCTGGAGCAAACCGCTTCTTCCAACTATTAATCCAGCGTTTTATGGTTTTATAAAATGTGATAAAGTAAAACATGCTGTATGTGCAGCATCAAAACGTGTGTCCACATTTCCATTGGTTAAATGTGGAGCGGGGCGGGTCGCTTCCTACTTGACAGCAGGATTTTAAGACGTTTTTCGCCTGTCATCCTGCTCTTCTTTGTCTCGAGCATGCTTTTCGTGTCACGTCTCCTGACCTCAACTATATGTCACCGGCGATCGATGTCCGTAGGCAGCTTAAGGAAGTCGCGTCACTGCAGCGGTAACCTCTCCACGTCATGTTAGGTGGAGACGCTGAAAGTTATAATCAAGTCGCTAAAGTTCTCACAAACCACACTTGCGCGTTAATTTAAGCACATTAAAAGAAATGAGATCAACAAAAGCATTAAAAACAGATCAGTAAGAACGAAAGGAGTCTTGGGTTGCACATGTGACGGCCCACACAGCTGCTGGCAGGCAATGGCTCCTTGAAAAGAGATAAATGTTGTTCCTTTGCTGTAATTTTTATTATTGTTTTTGTTTACACAGCGATTATTTTATTACTATGTTATGCTATAGAAATGCAAAAAAAAAAAATAATAATGTTTTTAGTGAGTGTTTTCCAACCATGCTCTGCCCATTGCTGGGCAAAAAGCCTAATTTCTGTGCTGTCATCTCTGCTACGACATTTGCGGTGCGCCACCAACTGGGCTGGCGTGGGAATGTATACGGTCGACACTACATATAGAAAATAAAATACTGAAAAATACAGCAAGGTGTTAGAGGAGCCGACAGGCTTAATCAGCATTGTATCTCCTCTAGTAGTGGCTTGGGTGACAATAACCATTTTTTTAAATAAAAAAAAAAAAAAAAAAAAAAAAAGTTTAAATTGTGAATTGTAGTTTTAAATGCAAGACACATGCTTTTAGAAATTGCCAGCTTATGCTATCATTCAGTGGAAAACCTTGTCGACAGGCTAGATAATATTAGCATTAGATCACGGGGGTATTTACCTTCAAATAACAAACATTTACACACAAACGTTGTAGTAACACATAGAGACAGACAATATAACAATACACATGGGCATATATTCTTCTTAATCTGTAAAAAACGAGTTTAATAGTTTTATCGTAACTTTCTTCTTCTACTCTTTCTTTTTTTTATCTTACTGGAATATGCACCTCCATGCATCTATCGCGCCACACTGCCCACTAGAGGCCAAGGAGCGTAGAGCAGGAACAGGAATACAGACGTTTTTTTTTTTTTAAAAGACACTTTTTCCCCCCCTGACTTTCTGACATAAAATCAGACTAAAATGTTCCTGTTTTAGTTTAATTAGGATTACCAATATCATCATCTCTTTGATAAATGCTAGAATATTGAGAGGATTTCTTTTTTCTTTTTTCTCAAAGAAATATATATAATTGAGGCTGCATGGTGGTCGACTGGTTAGCACATCTGCCTCACAGTTCTGAGGACCAGGGATCAAATCCGGCCTCGCCTGTGTAGAGTTTGCATGTTTTCCCTGTGCCTGCGTCGGTTTTCTCCGGGTACTTCGGTTTTCTCCCACACCCCAAAAACATGCATGGTAGGTTAGTTGAAGACTCTAAATTGTCTGTAGGTGTGAATGTGAGTGCAAATGGTTGTTTGCTTATATATGCCCTGTGATTGGCTGGCGACCAGTTCAGGGTGTACCCCGCCTCTCGCCCAGAGCCAGCTGGGATAGGCTCCAGCACGCCCGCGACCCTAGTGAAGATAAGCGGTACATATATAGTAGATAATACAGTGACCCCTGGCGTGCCAATGTTTTTAGCCATGGCCGTATTTATTTTATTTGTTTTTTTATTTCTATTTTTTTATTCATTCATTCTCTGTACCGCTTGTCCTCACTAGGGTCGTGGGTGTGCTGGAGCCTATCCCATCTTTAATATATTATTATTTTACGTCTTAATTTATTTTCTGGTTGTTCCATTAAGTCATATTTCAAGTTGAGTTTTGGTAGTTAAATAAATACCAAGTGTCAAAATCAATTAATAATTGTGTTTATTAATCCTGATTTCAATATTGGTCAAAATAATCACGGTCATTACTTTTTCCATAATCGCCCAGCCCTAGCTAACGGGTTTGGAAAAACTATTAAGACTCCTGTTTCGATGCCATTGCTGACAACTTCTTTTGATTGCAAACTAGTACTGAATCAACAGCTTCTCTGCTGGTTGCAGCCCAGAAGTACACTAAGTTTTTAAGTGAATAAAGAATCCATGACTCGATTAATGCTCATCCTTTATCCCAAGTATTGTGGAACCTCCAAATTCAAATGCCCTTGAACTCATAGACTTGTGAATTTGACCAACATTTTCATGATGTACTTTGTACGATGTCATGAGAGCTCCGTTCATCAAAATATTGACTCTGCGTGTTTTTCTTTTTTGTGCTACTTACGCTAAAAGGATCAGCCTCAACAGGGAATGATGAGAAGAAAAGTGTACACTGAAAGTGACAGCAAGTTAGCAGTAAGAACAGATCTACTTCCATTATTTCCCATGGGGAAAACAATTCTGAACGAATCTGACATTGACTGGAATGTTGGAATGGATTGTATTTGACCTTAGAGGTTCCACTTGGAGGAGCTCTACATAACAGCAACTTTGCAGCAAGTAGGGATGAGAGAATGTCATTTAAACTGGTGGTTTATTATGTAGCCCTCTGAAATCTGTGTTCTGTCTTTCTTCACAGGCATGGGTCCTTATGATCTCCTTGCCAGAAAAGTAGCCACTGAGCTGAATGCAGTAATTCTCTCAGTAGAGTAAGTATAGTACACTCGTATCAAATTTAAAGGTCCAATATTTTGGCTATTTAAAACTTCACAGAGGGACTCTCTAACACGGACTTAGTATTAAAGTATCAATTTCATTTAAAAAAAAAAAAAAAACACATTGGTCTTGCCATATAATTGTCCAGAAAAGGCCCTTCTGACAGTTACTTCTGTTTGACACAGTTTTGTATCCGCTTTGTCCATATCTGGCTAAGACCGCCCCCTTTCCTCTGATTGATTGCCTCCGTGTAGAAGACCCAACCCTCACTACTTATAAGAGCACACGTTTTTGTTATGTTGACATTGCTGAGGGTGGAGGGGGAGGCGGAGATCTTTGATAGTGACATAGATAAGCTCCAGAAATTCAAATGTCCTGATTTTAGGCCTCTCAGTAGAAAAATGTCTGTAACTCAGGAATCCATGGATGATTTTAAGTCATATTTCACGTTTACTGAGGCACCATAGAGCCAATATAATATCCCAAATACTAGAAAAAGTTGGTTTTGTAAAATATGGCACCTTGAAAAGTATTTCAAGATACGAGCTATCATTTGGTCGAATTTTTATTTTGTTTTCCTCTTGTGCTGCAAGCAAGCTTTTGATGTGTCAGTTAAAGGTGCCGTAATGCCCTCGCATGTGGGCAAGGAGAGCCACCGTCGCTAATGGATTAGTAAATAGAAAGGCAGGACACTTGTCTGTGGTAGAAACAATTGTTGAAGTTAATTTCTGGAACATTCCACCTGTTTGTATACATTTCTGTCCTTACAGGTACCGTCTTGCCCCTGCTCACCACTTCCCAGTTCCATATGAGGATGTATATCGCGTGGTCAAACACTTTCTCCAGATAGGGGTGCTCGCCCAGTTTTCTGTGGATCCAGGACGCATTGCAGTGTCTGGAGACAGTGCTGGGGGGAACCTGGCAGCCGCTGTCTCCCAACAGGTGCATGAAATCTTTACTTCTTGGGTCACATAATGAAGGTCAAATGATGGTGTGGGAGATAACTAAGCGTGCACTGCAGTAACCTATCGGGTAACAACCAAACAGTGCAGTGGTGCTTTAAATTAGGAGTTTAACTCTTATGAGTTATGAGTTTTTCTTACCCGTGTATCTTGTACAATTTTCGTCCCATTGAAAAGAATGGAAATTACATTAATTCGTTCCAGCATTCAACCCTCCCAAAAACAAACACAACTCAATGATACAGTACTTTATAAAAACATACGGCAATAATATAAATAGAATTATAAAGAATTCAATCTTTTTTTAACCACATCAATTGTCCACCTGGTGGCAGTATAACACAGACAGACATATGCTATTCATTGAGATGTCTCCTCTGAGCTCATCAGTACAGCACTATTAGTCATTCTTCAAAGAATAAAGAATATATGACTGAGTACTGTTATACAGTCTATCTACATTTGCCATTTGTGTTCAATCCATTGCCTAAAGGATTATAACACTGCAGCATAAATGCTATTTAGCGTTAGCATTGAGCTAGCAAATTAAAATGCTAAGCTATGTTGTTGTTTTAAAAACACAAAGTGCAATTGTCTTTGTTTAGTTTTGTTTGATAGTAAACCTCAACTGGTGGTCAATAAACAGCTTGAAGCCTCTTTTTTTTTTTTTTTTTTAAGAATTGCTCACTATTTGCCAACATGTTCCTTGTGAAGTGAGTTGAGTTCACTGCCACCATACTCCTCTCATATCTTAAGTTTACGCTTGCAAGTCAAGGCAAAAAAATCGTCCAAACGACGGCTCGCATCTCGAAAAACCCGTAAGTCAAGTCACTCGTATCTCAAGGCACCACCATGTTGAACCAAAGCAAAACCGAGCATTTCTTCATGTGCAGGTAGACTAACGTTTAGTAGGTATTACTACTAAATTCTCGTGTAACTTTTAACTTTTATATTTGAGTAGGTGTGATCATTCACGTTCTGCTACCTCTAAAGTAAACTTTCTAGCTCTCTAAAATGCTTCTGGAGGCCATGTGTGACCGTGTGTGAATGGCATAGTGACAAGCATGTTGGTTTTGGCTCTGGGGTTCATGTATCATGTTGGCTTTTAATCACTGGCTATGTGAAGACACTTTACTGTAGATAGGGGCGATGTTCATGATTTCAATAAGATATCAGCTTTTCAACCTTTTTTTTTTATTCTTCTCCCCAAAATCTTTAGTTACTGAAGGAGCCAGCACCAAAGGTTCAGTTGAAAGCCCAAGCCCTCATCTACCCTGTGCTCCAGGCATTGGACCTGAACACGCCATCTTATCAACAGAATCAAGACATGCCCATTTTGCCGCGCACCCTCATGGTACGATTTTGGAGTGAGTACTTCACAAGCGACAAGGCCTTTTTCCGAGCCATGATGGCCAACGCCCACAACAACCCCGAGTCTTCCAGCCTGCTGAAGTTCGTCAACTGGAGCGCCTTCCTCCCTGAGACGTATCACAGAAAATACAATTACAGTGCTCCTGCCGTGGGGCAGGGGGAGGCAGGGCAAGCGTTTGGAACCAGTGGACCATCTCAATCTTTAGCTGACCCTAGGGCCTCCCCTCTGCTGGTTCCGGACGCAGCCTTGCGCTCTCTACCAAAAGCCTACATCCTGACATGCGAGTACGACGTCCTCCGAGATGACGGGATCATGTACGTCACGCGTCTTCGTGCCGCCGGCGTGGAAGTGACGCATGAACACTACGACTCGGGATTTCACGGAGCGCTGATGTTCACAGTGTGGCCGATGGACTTCCTCATTACACACCGCATGATGAGCAACTACGTGAAATGGCTCAAGGAAAACTTGTAAAAGAACACTCGACAAACATTTATTCAAGTGTTGCTGACTCCAAATTCTCAATTTGAATTTTGTCTTTGTAAATACAGTATATTAGGAAATATCTCTAGTGTATTTGTCACTTTTTTGACATTGTAATATTATGAATACATATAGTATTTTTTTTCATGAACAAAACATTGCTCTGGAAAGAGGACTGAAAAGTATCTGAGTTGACATTTTGTAGCGCATTTTCACGAGATTTTCACGAGATGCTGCTTTGTTTTCTCCACCACCCACAGGAACTTTGACCTGATTAGAATGTCCGTTGCATTAGTATCACTGTATGGCTAATTGTGTTTGGACACAGGGCCATTTTTGCATCCAGGAAGTGAAGGTGGAATTGCACTTTTGCATCTGTAACAGCTTCCACTCTTCTGGGAAGAATAGGAATTTGTCCATTCATCCAGAAGAACACCAGTGAGCTCATACACCACTGACTCTGAACCAGCTGGCTCAAAATCTCTGTTCTAATTTATCGTAAATTTGGTTGATAGGATTATTCTATACCCAACTCATCTGAGAATGCGTTTATGGACTTTACTTTGTACACGGGATGGGACATGTGAGGACTTGGGATTCTTCAGAGTCATGGTCCCATGTAAACTTCAACAGATTCCCAAAGGTGTCTACCCCAGGGCCTGATTGGTTCATTTATTAGGAGTATGTCCCATTAGAATTAGCATTAATACATGCACCTTGTAAAGTTTTTGTGGAATGTTTTTGTGAAACCTAATAAAATAGTTGCCCAAATGAAATGCAATTAAAAGCTGAAGTTGATTACCACATATGCTTAAAATGAAAAGCTATTGTTTTTCTATTGA
This sequence comes from Phycodurus eques, assembly GCF_024500275.1. Lineage (NCBI taxonomy): Eukaryota > Metazoa > Chordata > Actinopteri > Syngnathiformes > Syngnathidae > Phycodurus > Phycodurus eques. The sequence goes on from NC_084531.1 coordinate 14,439,067, forward strand.
ATAAATCAGTGCTATTTTTCCATGAACAGAATACTCCTTGTTTTGTAACCAGGAATACCAAATATATAAACTACTGTTTGAAAAGTTTGGGTTTTCATTCCTAAACGTGCCTATTTTTTTTTTTTAACTTTTTTTTTAAAGAAATTATTTTTAAATTATTAAATTATTAATTTTTTTTGCAGGAAAGACCAGAGTTTTACAATCATATTAGTGTTGTCGTTTACTCCACAGTCATGTTTTACAGGATCCATGTGAGAGGCATTTATATTTTTCCCTAGGCCGAAAAATATTGGTGGTTTGCAACCCTCAAAATATCTCCACGTTTCATTTGTGTCCACTTTGCCTGTGGGTGCCAGTGACTTTCCTGCACAAACTGAATGTGTTGGCTTAACTCATCTTTTTTTCTTTCTTTGCTGTTCAAAAGGTGACCTGAGGCTTGGATAAGAAACAGCTGAGAGCCCAGCATTGGCAATGCAGCATACAGTAAAACCTCAGAATTTGAAATCCCCAAAGATGGTACAGTTGGGGAAAAGCATACTAAGAGTCGCACAAAACTCGCATGGTGGACATCATGCAACTACAGTAAGTTCAGTTCAGCTGCGATCCTCTAGCTCATTAATGGTCAATTTGTCATCGTATTTACAGCATAAATGGTTGTTTGTTTATATGTGCCCTGCGATTGTCTGGCGACCAGTTCTGAGTGTACCCCGCCTCTCGCCCGGAGATAGCTGGGATAGTCTCCAGCACGACCGCGACCTTAGTGAGGAGAAGTGGAACGGAAGATGAATGAATGAATTTACAGGATATTTTGTAACTTCTTTGCATTCTTGTATGGCGATGGCGGGTGGTAAAAATGTTGCTGCTGGTCTGGAATGCCCCAAAATTAGAGGCTGCCTGTATTATGTTTGGCCATTTAAGGTTTCATTTGAGCTTATTTGTGGTTGTCTGAAAGAAATAATAGCCAGATTCATTCAAGAATGCAACTTTAAAAAAGGGTTTTATATATTTGTTTCGCTCAATAACGCAACACCAATACATTCTTTGTTGCCAATTTGACTGATTTCCCCCTTGCATGCTTCTGTTAAGCGTTTTATAATAATAAATTGAATTCACCTTGTGACATGTACCCAAATGGAAGACGAGCAAAATAATGTTCCTGTCACTAGATGGACTGTATCTTCATTCCTACAAGGTTCCCATGAGTACCCAACTCATTTCTAAATGTTTTTTCCCCAAGGTTAGAAACCATTCTCCTGTTAAAATATTTGAACTATGTAACGATTACATTTTCCGCTTTTGATGTGGCACGACTAATTAAGATCCCACATATTACTGGCAATCCAACATTGAAGTCTTTGCCGGTTCCTGGATGTAAAAACAATGTGTGGGAACTGTGTGTCCTTTCCCCAAACATCTCATTTATTGCTTCAAAGACTTCAGTGAGTGAACAATCAATCTGCAAGGATACTCTTGTCTGCACATTGTTGCTCAATGTTCCACTCAGTACACCTTCACCGTTTTCTTACCAAGGGAATGGAAAATTACACCATAATGCGGATAATGTATAAGTGCTGATGAACCATTCATCTTATAGGATGATTCAAATAAGTCCTGTTTTTGTAAATGTAAATTGGGCTTTTAGTATGCTACACTAATCTTGTTTATTCTTTACTGTATGTTGTGCTTGCAAGTGCTATTGAATCCCCCTTTGGAGATCCGCTCCTGAATTCCTTTACCACTACAAAGGGATAATAACAGTAACGTGAAATGGATTAGGACCCTTGACTCCTTGGGAGGGAAACATATAGTGGTGGTTAAATGGATTACGCTGGCATAAGGAATGGAATGTGCCGAACACATTTCTCTGTTTGCACGCAGTATTATGATTACACATGCCTCATAAAACTATGTACGTACCTCCATATTCCCTTTCAGATTAGGCAGACGTTTGCCAACAAATATGATCGTCTTAAACACGTTAGCCAAACTGTCAAGAGGAATTCAGTTTTCATGTTTTTATATTTTTAATCCGTCAAATAAAAACTCTAAGCCCCTGTTACTGTCACATCATTACGACTGAGAATAAGGAACAGCAATTAAGATAAAGCGTGTGCTGGACTTTTGCAAATTTGCTCTAGGGGGGGAAAGAAATATTTATCAGTTTGTCTAAATATGAATATGAAGAAGTTCATCACTTTTAGCATCATCTTACTTGCTCTGTTCCTATAGTGTCCATCTGCTGTTGATCATAATTAAACTTAAATAGAAACACAATAGGAACAAAGCCAGTGTTTTATCCTTTGTTTTTCCTCGTTTCTGAAGAGACAAATCAATGATGGCTCAATGATAATTCGATTAGTTTTGGTTAAGAGCAGGGGGCACCAACAATTTTAAAATAGCCATATTTTGGGTACTTAAAGCAAAGGGCTACCAGTTTGATACACATATATTCAGATATAACAAATTTGCTCAAACTACCCTTTGATATCCATCAATGTGAAGCCACTGATCATGATGATGATTTCTCACAATTGTCAGTGATTTAACAAGGTGGGAAACAAACATCAATAATTGAAAAACATCTAAGGTCTTAAGTTTGTCCACTTGCTTAGCACTTCGGTAACAGTCATGTGACTTCAGTATGAGAACATGTTGTTAGGACAGTAGAGCCATTTGTATGTACAGTACAGTTTTTTGCTTTTTTTTTTTTTTTTTTTTTTTTTTTTTTTTTTTTTTTTTTTTATTACCCTGACTCTGTTTAACACACTCTTTCTACTTTGGACATCGTTTACCAAAGCATGGAACAAATTGAAGTCAGCATTCAAAGTATAAGGCTGATAATATTAAGATAAAGATAGTGTAAATGGGAAACTGTTATTTTAAGGTTATTGTCGGAAACTTCGAAAAGAAATTTTGATCCTCCATGGGATCCCAAAAATGTAAAAAAAATTAACAAACCCACAAGTTCTGCCTCAGAATTATATGGCTGCTGGAGGATCCAGGGGGGAAAAAAAGAAGAAGCTTGCAGTATTTTCTTCTGACAATGTTGTTCTAGCTCCAACATGATTGATGGAAACGTTGACATGCTTGGATAGTTTCACTCCTTCAGAGCATTTGTGTTGTGTTTGGACTGATACTGCTTTCTGTTTGTGATTTTACTCAATTTGTGATTCACCATAGCCATGACCTCCCAGACCTTCTTCCAACAACTGCCTTGCATTAGTGCTGGTCACACTTATTAGCTTTCCTGCCTGCCCTTCACGCTCTTTTACCCACTTCTTATTGGGTCATACTTTATTGAAAAACAGCCAGCAGTCACAACATGGAACAATAAAGCATGTGAAGGTTGTATAAAACTAATAGAAGTAATATTTGGTTTATATAAAACATCCATTTTCCAACTCAGGTGTAGTTGAGTCCTGATATGTCTTTGTCACACACTGTCTTTAAGATGCATTATGTAAGAAACAGGCAGATTTCGTCTTGGACATGGTTGTCTAGTGTGCATCCATCCATTTTCTGTACGCATACCCTCACCAGGTTACGGGTGAGCTGAAGCCTATTCTATGCTAGCTGACTTTAGGCAAAAGGCAGGGTACACCCTGAACTGGTCGCTAGCCAATCACAAGGCACATACTGACAAACAACCATTCTAATACAAATTTATAGTAAATGTGAATATAGAAACTCAATGATCTAGTCAAATTGTACTAAAACCCTTAGAGCAGTGATTCTTAGTGGGCTACACTAGTGGTTTGTGGGCACCCAGTAGTGGTATTCGAAAGAATCACTACCTAAGTACAGTTCGATTGTTGTTAGCGTTCAAGTTTGATTAAAAAAAAAAAAAACGGAATAACTTTTTTTAAGCATTTAAGTTGTTTTGATGAACACCTAGACCATTTTAATGTTTGTGATGATAGTGTTATTAGGTGCGCTTAATATTTTTTTTAGGTGGTACTTGAAATAAAAAGTTTGAGAGCCACCTTTAGAGCATTGCTATTGTGTTTGTAGTGTGCAGTGGTGCTGAACTTCCAGTGCTGTGGTTTTTAACCACTGTCCTGTTTCCATTCATACACGTACAACAGAATAAGTCATGGCTTCCTGCCAGTATATCAGCTTTGTATTGAAATAAAGAGACTACAATTTCACGAGTGAGTAAATTGAGCCGAGATCATCATTATTTCAGGATATGTGCTTTCGTTAAATTTTTGTTTCATGGCGTGCTTTGATATTTTTCTCATGGCATATATGTGGCTAGGCTAAATTAAGGTTAGGAAACACCTGCCATATTGCCATAGGCCTAAATTACAAGTGGATTTTCCATGATTCACCAAAACTCTCCACTTTTGTTCGGATTTAGAATACTTTTTTTCCATGAGAAAATAAGGAAAATTGAACTGATCTATTACAGAATAAAACGGTCACCATCTTATTACCTTTAAAGCAATATTTCACAAAAAGTCTGAACATTATCGGAAGGTCATAATGAAGTCAATCACTGTTAACATGTAAAAACAGCAAAACCCTCCACCTGCACATATGTGATAGTGGTGTCGTATGGCTTTGAATGTGCGTCTGCTTATTTTCCATAACTTGTGTATATTTTTCTTTGTTTACATTCTTAACAGCCATTTGTGAGGATGTGCCTTCTTTTGGCATTTTTGCGCACACAACCAGCTGAACACTCAGGCAGTTCTAGTTATGAATCACTGCTGAATGGAGCTCACATGAGGAACGCTGAGGTCTTGTGCAATGACGTCATGCCATCTTCTGCAATGTTTTGGAAAATGTAAAAACCGACAAAAATTAATAATTAACCCTTAGTCGCTTAGATTTGCTTAGGTCTCGTGTGATATGCTCACGTCTTGCCTGACATCATGCAGTGTAGCAGTTTCAACTGTTTGGTGCCACTTTAGAGGCGTATGTAGGTCAAGTGCACAGTAAATTAGCAAATAGAATACGTGCTATGTGCATTGTGTTCAGTTGTTCACACCGGTTCTCTCGGCTGCGTTGTTTTTCTGGCTAGCTTTCTACACTTTGCGAGTAGGAACTTTCTGAACTTGTCCCCCATGAGGAAGTAAAAGACTGGGTTGATAACGCTGTGCAAGAAGGCCAACGGTCGAGTCAAGATGTAGAGGCCCTCGATGTACATCCTTGTACACAACTGCACCCCTGCCCAAGCCTGCCGGGATGCAATCCTGACATTTCTCATCACGTGGTATGGCGTGTACAGAACCAGAAACATGGCAGATGCCAAAGCCATCACCCTGAGAGCTCGCTTGTACTGTGTTGTGCTGCGATGAAAAGCCATTTCCTGTGTCTGCAGTAGCTGTGCAATCCGGTGGGAGAAACCACAGAGTCCGAGCAGAGGTAGAATGTAGCCTGTTAAGGTGAGCCCCATGCTGTAGCCCAAAGCACTGACATCACCCTGGAGGCTGGCAAAGTCATTGCAGCGACTCCAGTTTCCACTCCGCAAGTCTTGAAGCATCAGCGCTATCATGGGGATCACTTCCACATTGACGCCAAGCCAGCTCAACCCGGTCACCACCAGCGCCGCCCGCGGCTTCAGCAGGAAGTGGTTCCGCGCCGGGTGCCGCACGAGCAAATAGCGATCCATGCTCAGCCAGACCATAAACAAAATGGATGAGTAGAGATTGACATGCAGCACGTAGCGGTTGATGATGCAAGCATAGTAGCTGGTCTCCCTCTGGTGGTTGGCATAGAGGTAGGAGAGGCGTGGCAGCGTGCAGAGGAAGATGAGGTCAGAGATTGCCAGGTTGAAAAGATAAACATTGCAGCTCTGCCACTTGGGTAGACAAAATAGGTAGCCAAATACGACCATAAGGTTCCCAGGGAAACCGATGCAGAACTCGAGCCCGTAAGATGGTGACAGGTAGAACTTTGCCAGTATACCATCTATCTCTGTACAATTCAACACCTGGAAAGTAGAGACATGGCAAAATGAAGCTGTGGTGAAAATAACCCAAAGCTCAAGACAGCACACTTATCACCGCTCACTTCAAAGAAAAAAAAAATGCAGAAAGTAAACCGCTACAGTCATATGTTAGAAACGAAATTAGACAGACAGTGGGAGGAAACTCCCAAACTGGTTTGTGAGTCATATACAACAGGATGTGACGAAAGGATTACTTATGAACTTTACAGTATGTCACTTTGAGAGTTGCAAGGTATACCGTACTAGTAAAGTACGGCCTTACCTCACCTTCAAAAACGAAACAGTACTGGTACCGCTTATTTTTAGTACCGCTACTTCTGCGCAGTTTGGAAAATTATAGGTTTAGTGTGCTTGCTTCAAGCTGTTCACAAACTGTTTGTAAAATATGTGCACTTCAGTATGTGTATTTGTATGTTGAATGAATGAAAGCTGGACGATTGTGGACTGTAGCTTACTTAAGTCAGTCTCCGGGGTCACACATAATACTGTAACAGTATGGCTCGCGCAGAAGGACACCACCGGAAACCGCTATGGAAGACAAGTCTCATCCACAACTCCCAACTGAAGTTTACTGTATTAATCTGACACCTAAAACAAAGATTTAAACATTGAACAATATATTTAGGTACCAAAATGTTCAACCAAACCTCATAATTGCGTTGAACAAAAGTCTGCTAGCTTAATGCTAACCTAATGCGAAATGCCATTGACGAGCAAATGGAAATTTGATGTTTGGTGTTGATAAATTTGAAAACAACTGCTTCTTTAACACAAACGGAGCCCACAGCTCCAGAGCTGCATTAACTCACTATTCATTTCATGAAGATGCGTCTGAAAATAATGTGTAAATATCGTAATGTATAAATGTGTTTGTACAGTATATATGTACGACAAAATGTGTATGTATTAATCCATCCATCCATTTTTCTGAGCTGCTTCTCCTCACTCGGGTCGCGGGCGTGCTGGAGCCTATCCCAGCTATCATCGGGCAGGAGGCGGGGTACACCCTGAACTGGTTGCCAGCCAATCGCAGGGCACATAGAAACAAACAACCATTCGCACTCACATTCACACCTATGGGCAATTTAGAGTCTCCAATTAATGCATGTTTTTGGGATGGGGGAGGAAACCGGTGTGCCCGGTGAAAACCCACGCAGGCACGGGGAGAACATGCAAACTCCACACAGGCGGGGCCGGGGATTGAACCCGGGTCCTCAGAACTGTGAGGCTGACGCTCTAACCAGTCGTCCACCGTGCCGCCTGTATTAATCTAATTACTAAAGAAAATCAAGGGACTAAGCATGTGTTCAGTGCAGTGTCTAAGCAGCATAGGCTGTACTACACTATAACGGCTTTAAAATAAATGTTATACATTATACACATTTAATATGTCCACTGGCCAATTTTATTTGAAATTAATAAAAATACTTAGAATTTGAAGTTCAAATTTGGTTCACTACTTCCACTGCTTTGACTGATGTTTTAGTGTTTTGCCGTGGTATCGTTTCATTATTGACATCGGGGTAATTTATGCAGGTATTGTAGCTAGTCTGAATTCTGGTTTCTTTTTGTATGTTGGCACACAGGTACGGTTCATACAGGGTTGTCTGGGTGTGATGTTGTTCTATAACTGGGGTAGTGACTTCTCCCGCGTGATGTTATTTACAGGGGGTCCTTGGTTTACAATGGTTCCAACATGCCAAGTGTAGGAATATGTGGTGCTGTTGCACAAGAAGCCATGCTCCATTACCATCATACTCACTGGTTTTCTTTTGATTGTTTTGTATCCATGGCCTACATGGCCATACAGATATTTACTGTAATTACAACCTGCGTTAGCGAAGGTTGGTGAAAGACAACCACGCGTTCCGACTTGCGTGTCAATTTGGGTTACGTCGCCGCCGTAGGATCAGAACTCCATCATAAACCAACGGCCCCACTCATATGTTTATGTGCCGGTGATCAGAAGTTCAGGGTGTACCCCGCCTCCTGCCCGATGATAGCTGGGATAGGCTCCAGCACACCCGCGACCCTAGTGAGGAGAAGCGGCTCAGACAATGGATGGACGGGAAGGGTATCCGGGATCTTGTTCTTTCAGTCACGACCCACAGCGCAGGGTAGGAACGTAGATTGACTTTTAAATTTAGAGCTTCGCCCTTCGGCTTAGCTCCTTCTTCACCACAACGGACCAATACAAAGTCTGCATCACTGCAGATGCGCCATCTATCCGCCTGTCGATCTCCCGTTCCATTCTTCCCTCTCCTGTGAACAAGACCCCGAGATACTTGAACTCCTCTACTTCGGGCACGATCTCAAGTACAAATGTACTTGTGGTTGTGTAATTTCACACTAAATGTGCAGGTAGGCACTCCAGAGACCCAACTTGTTTGCATAAGAGCAATCAAAGCTAGTTTTCCATTATATGTATTTCCCCTTTAAAATACAGAAAGAAACTGTCCTGTTGTTAAACATATTAGTTGCTACAATTCTCATTGAGTGTGTTTAGAGTGGACTCACCATTCCGTCGTCCAGCTTGAGTTGCTTAAAGCTTGAATAGGTTGTGCCCAAAGAAGTGCAGTGTGCAACCTACTAACTGCAAAGTGGAAACAGTAAATACAGAATGTTGTTGGTACGGCTGACTTTTATATGACACTGTTGAAAAAACAGCAACCACAACACAGAAACGGTGTCATATTTGCAAGCACCAAGAACAAAACCCGTGTTTAGTGTAGATTCCGAGAATAATATAAAGGTGTTTACTTAAATTTGAAAGGGCTGGTGTCAAGTGATTTTTACGATTGCACAACCCGTGAGGTTTATTCGGCCATGCAGTCCACTGCATATTTTTGCAACAATGCCGACAATGTTGGTCTGCCTTTTGAGAGCGCATGATTCACTGCTGAGAGACATGTGACACCCAGCCAGGGTGAGCTTCTTTTTTTTTTTTTTTTTTAGCGAAAAGAGAGCAGAGACTAATCTAGGTATAACACAACCTGCACGTCCTTCGGAGACCCAGCCTGCGTAGGTTATTTGGTTACATTACAATGAGCTCAAAAAGTAATCTTGCAGCATTCCTGCGCTTTACTAGTGTAGGAAGCCTTCCAGTTGAAGGTCACCAGTGTGGTTCGCAGCGGAAGTCCATTTTATTTAGCAATATTGAATAGCTTCACGCCAGATAACACAGAACAAATATTTGTGAGATAGCTGAAAAATTCCCTCAACGTCACCGCGCTCTTGCAGAGCAAAACAAGAAAGGCCGAGTTGTCTGTGCTTCATATTGAAATGTCACAATTGGTTGGTCCACCCTGCCTACATTATCCTTTGCTTGTACTGTATGGTTTTTAGATGTACACCTACCAGCCACAGCTTCATGATTACTTGCGTCATTTAATGATATAAAATCAGAGGGGTGTATCAAACATTCTCCTTTTACAAATATATTCGTTCATTCATTCATTTTCTGTGCCGCTTCACTACGGTTGCGGGCGTGCTGGAGCCTATCCCAGCTATCTTCGGGCAAGAGGTGGGGTACTACCTGAACTGGTCGCCAGCCAATCACAGAGCACATATAAACAACAACCATTCAAACTCACATTCACTCCTATGAGCAATTTAGAGTCTTCCAATAACCTACCATGCATGCAAGACAAGATATTTAATGTCAAACAACAACACATAGCATAACACATAACACAACCTATGCTGCCATCCAAGCAACGCCTTTTTCAGGGATTTCAGTAAGACAATGCCAAGCCACATTCTGCACATTTTACAACAGTGTGGCTTCGAGTAAAAAAGTTTGCGTACTATACTGGCCTGCCAGTAGTCCAGACCTGTCTGCCAGTGAAAATGTGTGGCGCATTACAAAGTGCAAAATATGACAACGGAGACCCTGGACTGTTGAGCAACTAAAATGTACATCTAACAAGAATGCGAAAGATTTGCACCTACAAAGCTTCAACATTTAGTGTCCTCAGTTCCCAAATGCTTTTTGAGTGTTGTTAAAAGGAAAGGTGATGTAACACAGTGGTAAACATGCCCATCTCAGCTTTTTTTGGAAAACTTTGTAGGCATCAAATTCAAAATTTGTGAATATTTGCAAAACAAAACAAAAAACAAGAGTATCAGTTTGAACATTAAATAGCTTGTCTTTGTAGGGTATTCAATTGAATATATGTTTAGAAGAATTTGCAAATCATTGTATTCTTTTTTTATGTACGTTTTACACAACATTCCAGATTCATTGGAATTGAGGTTTATGTTAAAACTGTAAGTACGACCTAAAATTAGATTTTTAAGAAATTACCACGCCCGATGGGTGGAAACTAAACGTCAGAGACAGAGGGCGGGACAGACGAGGTGTCATTCATTTGCCATGGACTCATGGGTGCATCCCTGCAGCCTTGCGCTGACCTGTTTCCCTGATCTTCAGGAGGTTTGCTGAAACTATGGCAGAATATCGACCTCTGGAAAAGAAAACAATTCTCATCCCTCATTTGCCAACAACTGGGCATACGATGAGCAAACGGAAGGAGAGGCAACAGAAGATTGGACAGACAAATTGGACAGATCTCGAGACAAATCAAGGTGAATATAACAGTTGCCTTTCAGAGGTGGAAGGAACTCAGGCAGCTGAGAGGATTCAGAAGTGGCGTGGAAATAGCAACATTTCTGTTTGACAGCTAAGTTTATCACCTCTTTTTTTAAAATTGATTGTACATTTCCAAAAATAAAGGTTCAAATCAAGAACATTTAGTGATATGGTAACACTCCATTGCGAATATGTCATGCTTCAGCGTAGCAGCTGTGGCTTACATTGCTTTGTTTGCAGTGCACGTTACAGACATCACATTACATCAGTGAGGGGCTTTGATCAGTTAATTAGGGTGGAGGGGGATTAGTGAAATAAGGCTAAATTCAAATCTTGCTAGCAGCAACTCTACAAACTTCCCCTTTAAGTGGAAGTACTGATACGTAAAAAAAAACCAAAAAAAAGTACAAGTACTGATTTAACTCCTCAAGTAAAAGTAAAGACTCAGAAATTAACAGGATGTAAAAGTAAAACTTTTGTCAGAAAAATCCTCAAGTACAGAAATTCAGATACCTGAAAAATGTAATTACGTAAACAAACTTTATGTTGTTGTACTTCATGACTTCCCACTACTGCAGAGCTGATCTCTTATGTAACTAGTTGAGGTAACCAAAATATAAGAAACAGACTTCATTATGATGCAGTACAGTTGTGCACCACTGCAAACTGCAACCTTTATACTAAACATAATGTTACAGTTCACACAGTACCAATACAAACTTCAAGGCAGAATATTTCTAGGGTGGTCCTTATTTCCGAACTTTTGATTATTCATCAGCGAAGGCCTGGATATGGTGTGAAACCATGAGAAAACACCTCCTGTGAAGTTTCACATCGATCGGACATATTTAAGAGGTGCCCCAAAGCCAATTTGGCGCAGTAGTCTAAAAAAAAGATGAAAAGTTTACTTTTGTTAAATGTTTTTGAAAAATGCACATAAAAGTTGGGTTCAAAAGACTCATTAGGGGTGTAAAACATGGAGAGAAAAAAAATCCTCCTAAAATCGGTAAAAGTTATGTACAAAAGGCACTCCTGGGTCACCCACGCTGACCTGCTTGTATTAGCCCCTCGCTGGGGGTTCTCGCGGGAGACCCCCCACCGAGGGGGGGTCTCCCAATGAGTTGCCCAGACGTTAACTTCGCCCAGTTAACGTCAACTTGCAGATGTCGGGGAAGCGCAGCTGCAATCTGTGGGGTCACCGCCGAGCCTCGAGCTCTGCTGCGCTTTGGCGGGGAGGGAGCAAAAGAGGGCCCGGCGCCATCATCATTGCCGTCATCTTCATCAGCTGTTTCTGTGACACTGCTTGAGGAAGAACTCGCCAGTTTGACTGTGCCCTCTTCTGTGGCGGCGGTGCGCTTCCTGGATCGTTTCATACGACGCCTTTCAAGCGCCGCCAACTTGCCATCGATGCCCATCAATGACCCCCTTGCGGGCGTCCTTGTCGCGCTGCATGGCAAGGAACCTCCGAACTTCCATGTTGAGAGTCAACTCGACGTCCTTCATGGCGACGTCGAAGAGGAGGTCGAGGCGGGTCACGAATTCTTCACGCTTTTTTGTCTCCGTCGGGGACTTGTTGCTCTTGTGTTTTCCCAGCGCACGCCACAGATCGTACTCATTTGTCACCTTTTTAGCTGCGTGGTGTTTTTCATTTGTGGCAATCTTTGCCTTCTCCCAGAACAAGAACACCTCCTCCACCACCAGGTTCGCCGCTTCCTTAACCGTCTTCTTTTCTTGATTGTGGAAATGGAAGAGCACTTCCTTCAAGGAGGGCAGCTGCTTCCCCATCATCGGCTGGGGGTTCGGCTGGCCGATGAGCCAGACCTCCGTCGGCTTCCTTGCTGCTTTCGCGGTCGCCATGCTTGTCAATCGAATACTTGCCACGACACAAATAACATCTTTCCCAATTGACTGGGTAAAGAATGGACTGGTCGCCAGCCAATCACAGGCAACATTTACGCCCACATTCACACCTAGGTTATGGACAATTGAGCATGCATGTTTTTGGAATGTGGGCAGGAAGCCAGAGTACCTGGAGAAAAGCCACGCAAGCAGGGGAAGAGCATGTAAACTCCACACAGGAAGACCGAAGCTGAGATTCGAACCCATAAACTCAGAACTGTGGCAAACTAACCACTAGGTAGACAACCGTGGTGCACTTGAAATATTTTCAATGCAAAGTTGCCTCAAGCAATACACTTAAACCCTGTTGACTGTGCATGTCCAAGGCTTTCAACACTTCCAGTGTCTTATTTCTTCATGTATCTATTTTTAAAAAAGGCAAATTTTCCATCCGATGTTGTTTCCACTAATAGTGTCTCTACCTGTTCTTTTTTAGGTGGATTTCAGATCCACTGAAGTGAGTGACAACCTCTGACTGCTTGTGTTGATGGGATGGTGAGATTACACAACAAAGGCCTTGGTTGTGAGGTCAGAAGCCAGAAGAAACACTAAATACGTACTACATTGGTATAGTTTTCACAAGAGGTGGAATGTACAGAGATTTGTGTTCAGTCGAGAGTAAATGTAAAACGTTGCCCAAAAAGTAAATACTCTAAAGAAAAGTACAGACTCTTGAAAAAAAAAAATCTGCTTTAGTACAGTCAGTTAATATTTTCAGAAATAGCAAAACTACTCATACTTGGTGCGTACGTAGAGGTACAAAGATACTTGTGTAAAACTCCAGAATTTAAGGAAAAGTAATCCATCAAAATCCCAACCGATTAACTTCACCTACTGTATGTCTTTTTACGTTGTGTCGTCATCTGTACATATTGAAGAAAAGCAACATTTTGACAAAGGAGAAGTACAGCTATGGTTTACAAATGCAGGGAAAAGAAAAAAGAAACAAATAAATACTCAAAGTGTAAAGAACAGAAATCTACTTAAGTACAGCAATATAAGTTTATTTATTTGGGGGGGGGGGCTCTTTTCAGTTTTGGGCAAGAAAACTGTCATCTCCTTTAAAACAACAACAAGAGGTCCCAATTCCATATTTTCATACACAGGGGATCTCAAACCTGTAACCCTTAGGTCATGATCTAATGAGATAAAATCTAACTTACATGATAATACTAATTGTTTTGTTTTTTAATAGAAAATATCAGAGAAGTATTCATTTAACAATATGTTAAATGCTATGGTTATAGTTTGCTAGTTATAAGCCCCCCTCTCATATATCTAAATAAGTAACCAAAATATTAGACACACGTCAAAGCATGATAATGTTTGTACATGCAACTCTAGAGATGTGTGATACCAAAGAAATTCGACAGAGGGCAGCAGTGACCTAATACTCCAATAATTGGCCAACACTCTGCAAGTGTGCTACAATGAACTACTGTACCGAATTGAACTTTATTAGGAACAGATTGTTTAATTAAGAGTGAGAAAATAATAATAAACGATGAAGCTTCATTTGAAAAAAAAATGGGCTTCAAATTGGAAGATAAAATGAAGAGTACAGTTGTATCTATTTACAAAAAAAAAAAAAAAAAAGAAAACTTGTGATTAACTGATTTGTCAAGGGTGGAGCTGTGTCAGTTACTACATCAAAATGATCTCATTACTCGTGATTGTGCGTGTGTGAGAAAATAAGAACTCAAATGTAATCCATAAAAGATTCCTCCTTATGCAATGGACTATTTGTTCAACATCTGACAGCGAAAACAAAATCATTTCTTCAGCTGAGAAAAGAAATTAAAACACTACAAGTGTAACAATGTTAGTTTATTTAATGGAAATGGAGTCGAGTTAACCATGTGAGGCATGAGTGTCACTTGCTGGCCCATTTTGAAACGAGGACTCTCCCATTGGCCTTCACTGTCCCACTTCTGGAAGGTGACACAGTTAAAAGCTTTTACCGCCATGATTCACATCTGACTGCGACTTAATTGGATCAAAACCTGACTAGTGTCTTCGTATGTACGATAAACTATTAGAAAAAGATGTCACAGCTTAATTTTAATGCTTTGTTTTGCGCCTACAGTGTTATTCAAGGTAACGTCGGCTTATCCCACATTTAATGTATTTTTAATGCAAAAAGCAGCTGTCTGATTTAATTCCCCCCCAAAAAACAGTAGCTTGAAAGTGCGCTCTGATTTTCACAAAGCTTTCGAGCTTGTTTTTTGTTTTTGCTTTTTTTTTACGCAATAAAACTGGCAGCTGCGTGACACGGAGGCGCTCCAAACACAGACATCTGGGTGTCATTTGCCTGGTGTGTTCTTCTCACACTCGCCATTCATTTCAGCAGGTGGCACTTTCACGTTCTCTGTACAGTCGTTTCCCCCAAAACACACATACACAGATGCAGTCCATATAGAGGCTTTTTCATGAGCACGTTTTAAAGAACTGCACTCGAAAATAACGAGCCTCTTGTTCAGTGTCTCGACTTGATGACATCATAGCACTGAGAGCAGTGAAGAGCCTTGTACTTTGTGGAGATGGCTTCACCCGAGAACCCTTTAATTAGTTTTAATAGCGCTGTAGTTCATTTGGACAGGTGTGAACGCAGCAGACAAACTCTGGTGCGGACCAGATCAACCAGTCCAAGACTTACAGCTAAAGGTGGTCTGGGTACCGGTCCAAACGCACTCTGGCGTGGTTCACATGCAATGTGAAAGCCATCTGATCTCACTACAGGCTTTATATAGAGCAATGATACTCAAAGTGGGTACGTGGGCTTTTTTAGTTGTATGCGAAAGAATCACGGCTTAAGTACAGTTTTATTTCCCTTTTTTTTAGTACAATGCATTTAATCTTTAAGATTTGCTTGTTTTAAAACTTTTATGAAGGTACAGCTTTATTTAAAGGTCAGACTCCAAGGATTTTATGACAGGAGGGTAAAATACACATGTGGATTGTTAATATGTTTTGTAAAAAAATAGGTTTTATTGAGCACTTACTCTGAATGTGGAGCTACAATTTGGAATATCAGCAGGATGAGGATTTATATACAAAGGAGCCGGCTGACAGTAGACTTGCCGTCAAGCACTCCATGCTTGAGCCAATCAGGAGGGCGCAGCCTGTGTGTGACTACAGCTAGCGGCTAGTTAGCACCTGCACAGACGACATGCTTTCAAAATACACTTGGCTATTTGCTGGCGTGTGTTGTGTTTGCTTGTATAGGTAATTATTAAAGTAATCAACAAATGCCACTTTTGTGCCAATTTGTGTTTCTTTGTGATGCTTTAGTGAAACATGACACCATCAGTGACTAAAGCATCACAAATAAACAAAAGCTGGCGCAAAACTGGCATTTGTTGATAACTTTAAAAAGGATCTGAACAAGATAACAAACCATGACAAACACCAGCAAATAGCCAGCAGCAAATGTATTTTGAAAGCATGACTCAAGCACATTAGCCTTGTCTATGCGAGTGCTAACTGCTAACATAGTTCACAGTCTAATCTGTCTTCATACAGCATCTAGGTACGTCTCATAATGACTTTTTTAGCGTGGTGGGTGCATTTTACCAACATATTGGTGTATCCTGTTAGCTATTGACGCTATCGCTAATGTTGTGATGTTAAAGAAACGTTTAGCATAAAAATGAATGCTCTGTCTAGATAATGGATGTTTGCTTGTCTCTCGCTAGTCAGCAGAGCAAACCTTCTTTCTTTTTACATCTGTGTGACCAATAAGAGAAGAGAGTCAAGTACTTTTTGCTGATGCAATTTGGAATGCTTGGAATTTTTACTGTGTGAACACAAACCAAAGCAATTGAGGACATAGACGTTGTTTATCGTTGATATGGCTATTGCTGATTCGGACAGGATAAAGCGAACTATAGTAGTGAAAGCATCCAAAAATGCACTTTTTACTTAACAGCAAAGTTCAGTTTTTTGGGAACTGCCTTAGTTGGCAGCAGCATCAGCTGACAGAAGAGCAGCATAACGACAGGGAAACCTCCATTTGCAGCTCTGACAATTGCCTCCGTTGAAAGTCTGAATGCCGCAACTGTCGATTATTCACGCTCATTTGATTTTTTGCTCAAGTATTTACTTATGACATGAACGCTAGGAGAGGCAAGGTTTCCTCTGTCCCTTTCGCCAATGATGAATTTGTCAGTTTTATTTGGGCTGGGAGGAATTTCATGATCATGTGGAATTGGTTTGATTTAACATTTGCTTCAAGTTGGTTATGATTTATACAGTCTTGGATGCATGAGTTGACAAATAGCTATTTGGCATTTTTTCATTAGCAAAAGCTGGTACCAATTATCTGTTGCAAGCCATGCATTTGGTATCTGGGCCTTCAACAGCGATTTTATCCAACTCTTAATGCCACCACTATCACGTCACAACTATAGAAACTATCTATTTTTTTACCAAATTGCAATATAACAGTAATTGTAACATCAAAATCAATATTAATCTAATAAAAGAACAAAACAAACAAAAAGTTAAATAGAATACATTATCACCAGAGATGATTATTAAATAAAGTATATTGAGTGTGCAGATTTGTCCAAACAATCAGGAGAGGAAAATGCTGATGCTTTTGTGGGCCAGCAAGGTGACCCTGTGAGGCTAATTTGAAATCTGCTTGGTTAAAGGAACCAACCCATTGCCGATATAGTTTAAGTTACATGTGACAGATTCTGAATGCCCTAGGTAGGTTATATTGACATGGCTAAATTGCGTGTTAATTCTGGCAGATTGCACACAGTGTTGGTGGACGTGATCCGTATGCTATACTAATACTGCAATATTTTGCTAAGATCCCAAATAGCAGGTTCTAAATTGCCTGTCCACTCACTCAAACAGATTGCTAGCGCAGTTAGGAACAGGTATAAAAGGGGTGTAGACCGTTGTATTTCAAAAGAGGGTTTTATGCTTTAGGTAGCTCTAATGGTTTCCACCATGGAACATTTGGGAGAGCACTGCAAGCCCAAAATGAAGTTTCAACGAATTGAATCGGAAGTGTTAGTGGAAAACAAACATAACTGTGTTACAGAAAACAAATCTATCCCGCCAATAATTTTGAGGAAGCCCAGCAACTGCATAAAAGCCATGTTTTGTTTCATTTACAGTAACTCGTCCCTGAGTGCATGTGAATTGAATGCATGTGCCCATCCTGCGTAACATTGCGTTTAAAACTTGAAGACACCCCGAAAACTGCTCTGGGAGAGGCCGGCACCAATTTTCACAGTGCGGTTATTGACCCTGACGAAAGAGATTGTCGAGTTGAAAGGACGTTTGTCATAAGTGATATCGCATGACTCCTTCTTGTGTCGGGTTCCAAGTCAGCCTTTCGATCAGTCAGAAGTGTCATTATTGCATTGCTGAATAGATGATACAGATATGTCACAATTTTTTTGTTCTTGACACTTCAAAAATGTTTACACAAAGGTTCTCCCTGCCACCTCTGGCTTTGCCTGTCCTGTAGAGGCTGAAATCTAATTAGGCAAAGAAAAAGAAAAAATCCAATTTACACTGACGAGAAGTAGTGCAGCCAAGAGCCTGCAACTGCTATTTCTAGTACCTGGGAATCCGGGGTTCCATACAATACCATACCATACAGGTGATGTAATCCTCTGGTTGAGCAAATCTGTCATCACTGTTGTAACATTTGATTGATTTTGAAATAACAAACTCTGGACACTCCAGTATCATAATCCACAGGCTGCACTTATGTTCAATGCGCTGTTTTTTGTTTTTTTTTGCAGTTTATGAAGCATTAGTATCCTGCCTAAACATGCTGTAATTAAAACACTATGAGAGTCAGGTTTCTGGAAACCTTTCATTAAATGTTACTGAATAAATGTGAGCACACCGTTTTTATACTCACAACACAGATTTGGTGTAAATGGTATTTGGGCTGGTGAAGTTGGCGTCCCCTCAACTTGGTGTGCATGATTATCTTTGTAGAGGAGAATTTCTTTCCACTGCTATCATTAAATTGTAACTAATGTGTAAGCTAGTGCTCGCCTTCTGTAAGAGTTTGTCAGCGTTGGCGGTGCAGACAGACGAATGGTGTGGTCTTTTACATCCGTCTGTGTGTGTGTGTTGGCAGAGGAGGACAAAATCTCTTTTTGCCAGCCATTGTTGAAGCGCTCGACTGTTCTCCTAAATAACTCTCCCGCAGGAATGTGCCTCTGTCTGCCGGCTTGTAACAAAAGAAGGGATGCTCGGGGAGCTCAGATTTTAATGTCTCTCTAAACGTTTTCTCGAATTGGGAAGAAGATGTGTACTTTTGCCTGTGTTGATTCACTGACACATCATTGGCCTTTTGCTTCACCTTGTCTGGACTTTTAGCTCCGCTGCAAGAAAAAAAACATCCTATCATCTGGTTCCACTCAGGAAAAAAGACTTCTTTGTATCTTTTGAGGTACAATATCTTGTCCCTATGATACCTGTACCTTTTTTTGTTCACTGAAAAAGATACATATCGCTACCTTAGCACCGAATAATTAACCCAAATGACACAATTGCACTCCTACTGTTCCCCTATTACTGGCAGTACACCTCCTCGCCTCTTTCATTTCCTCTCTCCACAGGGTCGGAGGTCCAGCTCTGTGACATCACCGCACTTTGCTTGTCTCAACGTGGCTCGCATTTCACCTCCATAGATTGGATTTGATGAGGCTCATATGTTGACCGGCTGGCTCACCGTCCTTGACTTACATTTTGTGAATGGGGGCTCGGTGGTCAAGGCAGGGTGGACCTAAATTAGATTTTCGCACATATAGGAGATGCATTTAGAATAAACTCGCAGTAGATTTTCAACATTTTCTTTGCCGCGGTTCCTCTTATTTGCATTTGTAACTTCAGGCGTGACCTTTTATTGGTATTCCAGAAATGCTATAGCTGTGTGACTGCACATGGCAATGTTTGGTTGTATATTTATCTCCACGGGATGGATTGCCATAAATGCTTGCGTAGACATTAATGGTCTCCAGGAGATGAAACACTGCGGCTTCACTGATGCCTATGGTGCCATCATGGCATTTGTGGAATCTATTGTGTGTGTTATTTTTAAGATAGTCATGCTCTCAGGTAATAATAATGTAATCAAAACAATGTGGTTGACTTTTATGTACACTTTAGGTGGGGCTTTTTAGCAAATTATGTAGATTACAATGCTGGCAGATGGCACAGTGGCCGACTGGTTAGCACATCTGCCTCACAGTTCTGAGGATCGGGGTTCAAATCCCAGCCCCGCCTGCGTGTTTTCTCCGGGCACTCCGGTTTCCTCCCACATCCCAAAAATAAAGTTAATTGAAGACTCTAAATTGCCCGTAGGTGTGTGAATGTCAGTGCGACTGGTTGTTTGTTTATACTGTATGTGCCCTGTGATTGGCTGGCGACCAGTTTAGGGTGTACCCCGCCTCTCGCCCGAGGTTACCTGGGATAGGCTCCAGCACGCCCGCAACCCGAGTGAGGATAAGCGGCACAGAAAATGAGTGGATGGAGGGAAAATGCCGGCATGCTAAGAATGATTCCAATGATGATGACACCGTGTTTATTTGTGTTACAGTAACATTTTTGTGCAACTTACTCCAAATAAAGTTCCAGCAAACGAGAGCTCTATCAAAAGGGAAGAAACAGTGAGTTTACAACTCCACATCGAAAGAGTCTATTCCAAAGGCAGCAATGTTTAGTGAGAGGGCTATTAAGAATTTAACAATATTTAATATCATACAGATAGCTGATTCATACACTATCTGAAGAACCAGACATCAACAAAACTGATATAACATACTCTGTTTATATAAATAAAATCGTATCAATATAATCTATGCGGCATGGTGCCCGACTGGTTAGCACATCTGCCTCACATTTCTGAGGACACGGATTCAAATCCGGCCTCGCCTGTGTGGAGTTTGCATGTTCTTCCCGTGCCTGCGTGGGTTTTAATTAATTGTGGACTCGAGATTGCCCGTAGGTATGAATGTGAGTGCGTATGGTTGTTTGTCTATATGTGCCCTGCGATTGGCCGATGTGCAGTTCAGGGTGTACCCCACCTCTCGGCAAAAGTCATCTGGGATAGGCCCCAGCTCGCCCGCGGCCCAAGTGTGGGAAAGCGGTACGGAAGATGGATGCATGAATGAATGATAATTCCTCCTATTTGCACTCACACTTTCTGGAGATTGCCTTTTGCAAAATCTCCTCTTTTTTTTTCTTTTTCCTCTGGTAGCAGGTGCATAAAGTAATGTATATTGTGCTTAAATGTAACCCAATGTAATGTTTGTTTTGGAGTTGCTATAAATTTGATAATTACCAAAATCATTTTTTAATGTTTTTGAAAATGATTAATATACAAGTATGTAGAAGCTCTTCAACAAAAAAAATATATCAATTAAAGTCCAAATGAATTGGTCTGCATGAATTTTCAACTGAAAAATACTGACACGTTATTGGGGGCTCGGTGGTCAAGGCAGGGTGGATTAAACATGATTATCATGATTAAACTGTCAGATTAAATTTGATTTACTTGTATCCCTGAACAAAAAAGTTAGCTTTAGTGGTTAAGGGTTATTCCTGATTAATTTCTGACTTCTCAGAGAAGCAGATGGTCTAATACATTTGTCAAGCATCGTATATATAGTTTGAATAGTGCTGCTGTGATGCCCTCAAATTCTCTTTGTAAAGGCTACATTCCTCATGCATATGGTGTTTTGGGGCAGCATGTGGGAGTAGTTGTAAGCACGTCTGCTTTCCAATCTCTGCTCAGGCCATCCTTTGTTAAGTTTGCATGTTCTCCTGCCTCTTCTGCTTGGGTTTTCTCAAGGTATTGCGACTTCCTCCCACATTACAAAAAGCATGCAAGAGACTCTAAATTGTGCATGGTTGTGAATGTAAGTGTCAATGGTTGTTTGTCTTTGAGCCATGTGATTGGCTAGCAACCAGTCTAAGGTCCGCCGCCCTGCCTCTTGCACAAATTCAACCGGGATAGGCTCCAGCTCACCCACGAACCTTGTAAGGATTAGGGTTTGACCCGATTAGTCGACTAATGTTCGGGTCATTTGTGCTTTTTTTCACTAATACATGTGTGGATACTGTATATTCTTACTCTGTGCTCAAGTTCAGTGTATTTGCAAAATCACCATCAGATTCATGACACATGCACACTGGCATATTTTCTTCTCACCACCGTGCATATGTTAGTGAATCAGAAATTATTCTACTTGACGGGTGTGTGCTAGTCATCAGCAACCTGCATAAACCACCCCCCTATTTCCCCATAAAAACACATCTGTTTGATGCATCAACACGAGATCAGTGAGGTTAGAAGTTGCCAGATATGGCCCAAAAACTTAAAAATAGAAATTTCATAAGAGCTGAAATTGAGGTCATAATGTCAGAGGTGGTGGCAAAGAAATTTGAGATTGTTCATGTGATTTCTAACAAGATAATAATCAATCAATATGAATATAATCGAAATGTACTTGTAATTATACGCACCAAAACATTGGGAAACATTTGGAATTGTCATTATTTATAACTTATTAGGCCACCAATATCCTGGTCCGGGCCACTTGAGATCAAATTAAGGCGAAGGTGGCCCCTGAACTAAAATTAGTTTGACACCTCTGGTCTGTAATACATCTCTCAGCCAAAATCGGCTGGGATTAGGCTCCAGCTCATCCAAAGACAAGAGCTATTGAACATTCGTGGAAGGATGTTGTATTGGATCTCAGTAGATTGCGCAAGTGTACCTAAGGTGTATGTTTGTGCTGCTGATCTTGTCTTAAGTAGAAATAAACGTGGCAGAGAGGGTACAGGAAGACTTTGATCCAATTCTAGAGGGAAGCTTCGACGACTACACTCACAAGGAGTCTAAAACTTCTCACATGTGGTTTCACTTCATGTGGGTCTCTTTACTTTTAGTCGCACCCCCAAGCTTCCTTCGCTGCTGGCAGAACACAAACTCGCTGAGCTTTTTCAATGACCTGCTTCCTCTACAAAGAGCTTTACAGTATCCCTGAGCCGGAGTGATGCATCTCGCTCTTCCCTGTGTGCGCACACTATACCTCGCCCCTCACATCCCTGATAGCCTTGACAAAACAACCCTCATCAGCCTCCCCCCCGGAAGAAAGTCCTATTCTTATTCTGTTCTATTGCGCAGAAGCCCCTGCCTTCTGTGTAAACATTGCACACAGGTAAGAGGGTGCACTTGTCTTCCTGTGTTTACACTAGCACAAATAGAGGCTCACGTGAGGTGTAAGCACGCTTAAATTAAACGTCTGGGTGATGTCATTCCGGGTGCAGCGCAGGCCAAGTTCAGCATTCAGCGCACGGATGACGAGGAAAAGAGAGAAGCGCCATATTACCAAAATACGGCAACAGGCATTGGCATTAGCAGTCTGGAGCAAAATCATTACACTAAGAAGCAAAACTAGCAGAGCAAAGAATTGACTTATCTCTGACAGTCATCATTCATCAAGAATCATTAGACTCTGTCTGACAACTGCCTCTGTGCTGTTTTTTTCTTCTCGTTATTCCACTAGCTTTCTCTCGTCCGCTCCGTCAGACGTAAACAGAAGAGAAAAAAACCCACAATGTTGACTCTGAATGGTAGAAGCTGAAGCAGTTCTTCAAAGCCGTGACTCACACTGAGCAACGTGTCAGAGCTGAGAAATCGAAGACGTCGAGCAGTTGGCAGGCCGGCTAACTGAGCCTGGAAGGAAGTCCATTGAGGCCTGGCTCGGTTCTGCTTGGAAGCCTTGGAAGGGTATGTGGCTTTGAGGACTACTACATGTAGTAAATCCAGATTTTCTTCTCGCAATATCATTCACTGGAAACTGATACAGAAGTGGCATAATACATCCCGGACCCCTCAGATACATGTGTGCAATCTTATGAGATCCAAAATAAAAGTATAATAATGCAGAATTTTGATTGACACTGTCAGAGCGGTGTTAATTCAATAATCTTTTTGCTATTGTGGTTGTAGTTACAATTGTTTAACTCCACTGCATCATCATCATCATCATCATCATTAACAACTGAGCATTATTATCTGATTAAAAGCAGCACACAGTTCCTGTATGTGATCGCATTAGAACGTGCAACATTGTGCCCATTGAGTGTAGGGTTAACTTCACTACCTGAAACATTACAGACCTCAATGAATTATGCATATTAACATTCGGATGTCATTTCCATCCAGTGGTAACAGAAAAAGCTTTGCATCTGAATTTCTCGAAAGATGGTAGCCTAAAATGAGTTCTTCAGTAAAGAAAAGAACTCCCATTTTAGTCAGCTTGCTTCATTCAACATAACTTTAGAGGGTTTTTTATTTATTATTAAATAAATAGTAGCCGCTTGTCACGTGGCAACTCCCTAACTCCGGCCCTGATCGTCATGGTAATGTAAGCCGCATTCAGCATTGTGCCCTCGGTAGAGCGTGGAAGGGTCTATAGTGGCTCATTTGCATGAGACAGGACCCCCTCCCATAAACAGAGTGATTACAGGCCATTCTTCAAAAATAGGGTGAAAAGTGACATTCTTAATCCTTGGGGTATTTGGGCAAAAAGCATGTCACATACAGACTCGGAACTGGTTTAAATTCAGAAAGGAATACATATAACTCCCTTTAAAAAGGCTTACATGTGATGTTAAGATGTTCACAAGAAACTTCAATGTTTTGGTGACAGAAACCATTGTAGTGTTTCAAAAATTCACAAAGGCTTTGCAGTGAATTTTAAACTGGTTTGAGAACTCATTTACATGTCATTTGTTTAGTGTAAACATAGATGTGAAGCATCATGGGAAATGTAGTGATGACAGTAAGAGTGTGACGCCAAGCTCCTCTCAGTGGGAGTTCCATATAAAGGAATTGGATCTGCTTCGGCAATGCTATTAGTACTGCAGCTCGGGATTTCCATCTCAAAACTGGTGTAAAAAAAAAAGGAAATGCAGACAGATTTGCATGTTTCCAAAGTATTTGACAGAAGAAATGCAAAGGATTAAAAGGGGGTATACATACTGTACATGTCAACTAGTGCACCCGCATTAAGTCAACAGCTGTAATACAGTGTTGTGTGAGCTGTTTTTGAAATTCCATTTAGCTGTTACAGTACACATGGGATTGGAGTTAATTAAGATGGCCAGCAGCTCCTGGAAGCAGATTTATTTTTAGCTAAAAGAGCAAAAATGTCACGGTTGCTCGTACGAGAGACAGAAGAAGATAACAAGGACCATTCATGTCAGACAATACATCGTGCTGCTTCCAAGCACAAGCAAATGTTGAAGAAAACCCACGAAGGCGACTTAATTGTTCCCTGTTGAGTTCAATTAATTTTACTTATATGAACACACTGCGCGATTTGCACAATGCTTGGAATCAACCGAGCAAGAAAATGAGAATCATCCTCAATTAAAATAAGTCATTAAGTCGCAAAATTTCACTATTGCCAGTATTCATTTCTCGTTAATTTTTTTTTCTCGTACAGCCGATCTGCAAAGCTGAGGCGGCGAGGATTTATTGTAAACCACAAGGATGGAAAATGTTACCATATTCCAAGGGGATCACATGTCTGCATGAAACAAGAAGAAGAAGAGTATAGATCCAGGAAAGTTAGAGCTGGCTGGAGAGGATCCCGCTGTCGCTAAAGGCAACCAGAGTCAGCACATTGTCAGTTATAAATCTCGCATTACGCAAATAACACAGTAGTACATACTGTATTCAGAGGCACTGAAAGCTTTGGAAGTGGGAGCTGTAAAGGCTATAACTGATTTATCTTAATTTTACTTCCAATGGCAGTGTTATAAATCGCACACACAACACAAATCCTTGATAATTCTTCTTAAAACAATGTTATCGATCCAGCAGATGCAGATCATCCAAGTGGATTTTTTTTTTATTTATTTATTTTTTTTCCTCCTCTGGACACACGCCACTAGTTGCTAGACAGAGTTTTTGGGTTGTCCCATAAGCTAATGAAAAGCCACGCTAAAGGAACTGCCACCTAAATATGAGACCACTTTTTGTTTGCATTGGAATCAGTGCACTGTATTAAATATAATACAATTAGCTACTAATTACCATCCAAAGCAAATAAAATTGCAGGTTTTTTTCTGCACAAACTGGGAGGAAGGCCAATTACTTTCAAACAGAGCATCAATCACTTTTTCTCTACGACAAAACAATTCATACAATCAGTCTTTTCTGCTCTGTTATCCTCAGCCCGTCTGTGTCTCTTTGTCTGAGCACCTGTTGTTTTTGTGGAAAGTGCTGTTCATTATCCCCCCTGCATCGTTTTTCCTGATGTACACATCTTTCAGCTTGCTGCTTTGAGCCTTGAGATGCTCCTTATGAATATTTAACTTCCCTTGCCTCGTACATGTACTGGCTGATTAGTCTTATTGCCTTATATATAGTCTTATATTCCTATCTTTTTCTTTCTGTGTGAAATGTAAGATTGGACGAGAATTAGTCCATTTAGATAAAAGCTTTATGTGAATGTAGCTGATAGGCAATACAGTTTATTATATTTCATAAGAATTGCCTTTTACAGTGAGCCTTTTACAAGAGTTTGAAAAGCCTTAGCATATCATTGCAGACGATTAATGAAAGCACAATAAGAAAAGACACTTGCCTTACAGACACCAGGAATTGCAGTTTCTAGCAAAGGTGTGCACCATTTGCTTAGTTGTTATTCGGAATGATAAGAACCCCACCAATTAATATTTTGTGCACATATTACACCTATTTTGTGGACATATATTTCATTTTGTGTGCATGTCACAGATGTATTGTGGCCAAAATAATATTCCCATGTCATGCCTGGAGCTCTGTAGATGTTAGTGGATTTATTCTATACAACTGTTTTTGTTTTCAATGAAACATAATTGAGAAATTGATTTTAGAAGGTGGCCCACCTCACATTCTCCATCCATGGCATAGCATTGCTACTCTGCCCTCAATTACTTAGTAATTATATCGATTTTATTTTTTACAGTGTAACTTTAGAAACATTAATTAAGCACCTTCTACGGGACAGTAAATAAAATATCTCAACAAGACATTCATCTCAACTGAATTTACAAAAAGGAAAATGCATGAATGAAAATTGCACAACTCGATGGAGTTGAAATACGATGAAGTAAAATCACAGCTACCCAGATAATTAACTGTCCAATGATGACACAGGATAAAGATTTTTTTAAAATGGTTAATTACATTTAATTATCTAGCAAGCGAGCTAATTTAATGTAGGTAACAATATCAGCCCTTCATTATGACACATGGATCAAAATGCTAACTTTTGATTTGTAAGAACTGGAGTGGAGTGGACAACCGAGTTACACAGACATCTCCTTGCCGGTCGACTTTTCACAATCACCGACTCAATCCACATTAC
This sequence comes from Phycodurus eques, assembly GCF_024500275.1. Taxonomy (NCBI): domain Eukaryota; kingdom Metazoa; phylum Chordata; class Actinopteri; order Syngnathiformes; family Syngnathidae; genus Phycodurus; species Phycodurus eques. The sequence continues at coordinate 14,465,924 of NC_084531.1, forward strand.
CCCTTCTAATGTTAACATCCATCCATCCATCCATTTTCTGAGCCGCTTCTCCTCACGAGGGTCACGGGCGTGCTGGAGCCTATCCCAGCTGTCATCGGGCAGGAGGCAGGGTACACCCTGAACTGGTTGCCAGCCAATCGCAGGGCACATACAAACAGACAACCATTCGCACTCACAGTCATGCCTACGGGCAATTTAGAGTCTCCAATTAATGCATGTTTTTGGGATGTGGGAGGAAACCGGAGTGCCCGGAGAAAACCCACGCAGGCACGGAGGGAACATGCAAACTCCACACAGTCGGGGCCGGGGATTGAACCCGGGTCCTCAGAACTGTGAGGCTGACGCTCTAACCAGTCGTCCACCGTGCCGCCTAATGTTAACATGACCTATTAATTTGTCATACATTGTCTACATTAACATAAAAGAGTTAGTCAACTTACATGGCTTTTTCATCCAACATTTGATCGGTTTGATTGTTTCATGTGTGAGCCAGCCATATGTTAAGCATGTTAAAAAGGATTTTAATAGTTTTAATGGCTCTAAAATTGTGTTTGTGTGTATAAGTGAGGGATTGCATGGGGAATATTCAGTGGTGCCTTGTTTTCTTGTTTCTTGCTCCCTTGTCTAACTTTTATGTCTGATAAATGTGAATCTCTTACATGGATGAGCAGCTAACACGCGGGCACGTGGCGAGACTGGCCACAGCCCCTCCCCTCTCACTGACACTCTGTATTAAATTGCATAGAACTTTAATTAACTCCTTCATAAATTATAACTTAAAAAATTTTTTCAACACGGTTACATGAGATTTTATTGATGAAAGGCCCCAGACGGGCTTACACGCACTCACGCACACGTTAAACAAAATTGACAAAGGGGCACCAATTGAGCATCAAGGGCAAAAGGGCAGGTTCCCGGGCACCTAAAGCCCCCTTCTCTGCACGCCCCTGCTACACTTATTTATAAATACAGGTTAAAAAAACAAAAACGACCTATGCAGTGTTATCGTCCCTTTAGATGACGAAATAGTTTTGTGTTTTTTATTCTGCAGTGGCAGACGGGCCATAATGGATCTTTGAGTACTTAAGGTTGCCGAGTCCTGGCATAGACAATGTGAAGTTAGCCATATACTGTATTGACATTCGAGATTTAAATGAAAAACCACCAAAGCAGAGTGGTCATCACCAACACAGTAGATAAGATGTTAACAGAACAGAAAATTATAAATGTGTTGCCCTTGAATGAGCTCCCACACATTCTTGTACTTGTAATACAGGATTTAAGCGGATATACTGTATTTTCGCAGCTCAAAACATGTGGATGTGTAGGCATAAGAAAGATGCTGGACGAAGTAGCATGCTCGTTTCAGGTCGTAGGTCGTATTTGATCGACAGTTGAGCGGGGTGTGGTTTCAGCACAGCCTTCAAGAGCAGAGACCATGACTTTATTTTTCTCCATTTTCAAGCCTCATTTTAAAATATTTGACGATGCGAACTCCAACAATTCGTATGATACCTGAATACGAATACCTCACTCACAACAGCAGCAATTGCATTTCTTTAGCATTTTCCTTCCCTCTGACAAACCTTTTCCCTCCCCTGTACCCTAATTACCCTAAATGACAGAATATTGCATAATCACACATCTACTTGGAAAATATGATTAAAACCAGCAACACAGGTCAAAACACTATGAGTGCAGTAATTAATACCTCAGCAGCAGTTCCACCACTATTATTATGCATGAGCTTAATCAATGACCATTGAGCTTAAGGGCAATTAATCATTCAAATGAGCAGTGTGAGTGTATGTTTGTTTTATGTGTGTATTTCAGTGATGGTGAGTGTCAGTTTCTTTAAAATTAAGAGTTGCGAAACATTGAGCCAGTGGACACCCGCTGTTGCCGCTATTAAGTCTTAGAGGGCTGACAAATCATCCTGCTCATCAAACATGGACAATTCATTCACTGTTGTTGAAATTTACTGAGGCTTCATTTTACTTGCGTTTGACTGCACTGCACTGTGACTGCGTGCTGCAGCGGTGATTTTTTTTATATGGATTACAAGGCCGTCATTCTCATGAATATATAAATAAATAAATGTTTACCAACAATCTCCAGTCAGTAACATCATACATGCTTAAGTCATATGCAGAAACACTATACTATCAAACATGTCGGTGATGACACTGATGATTTTTTATTTATTTTTTTAAATTATTATTATTATTTTTGCCATGCTGTTGTCATAGGCTACGTTCACACTGCAGGGCATGATGCCCAATTCGGATTTGTTCAATACATTCTTTTTATGTAGTCATTCACATTTCAAAAACAAATGCGACTTGTACTGTGGACGGAATGCATCCGTGACGTCACACGTATGCGCACAACTGCGTGGTAGCATGTTTACAGAAGTCAATGAGGTAGCACAGACTTTCGTTTAGTTGTTATAGTTTTGTTGGAGTGCTTTTTGTTCCCCTCGGCTGCGTGAAGAGCGCGTATAGGCGTGAAAGTGTTTGTGATTGGATGAGCTGTCAGGGGGGATGTGATTGGATGAGGAGACGGGAGGTGGGGGAGTGGAAATTATAAGTCTGCAAGAGTGTCTGTGTGGGTGAGAGGCGAAGGTGAGATGGTCACACGAGAAGCTTGTTCTTTTGGTGTGGTTGCGGACATTTTTTTGTCCCTCAAATTGCAGCCTTTGCGATTTGAAAATTGTATTCTCCTCATCACGATGTTAGTTTGAATTTGATTAATCGTTCAGCCCTACCGCCTACCCATTGAAAAACATACATGACAAATAAATACGTCGGGTGCAGTAAACGGTTTGATTCCAGTTGAAAAATATAAACATCCACGGCAGTAAATTAGGTAATTGTTCTGTCTGTCTCTATATGTCGCTGGCATAAATCAATGGACAAAGATAGGAAATAATAATTTTCAGACCAATTTAGTGAAATGATGATCTCTCATGGCACAGTGGTTGGGAATCACTGATCTACAACCCTCAATTCCAATGAATAGTGTAAAATGTAAGTTAAAAACAGAATACAATGATTTCCAAATGTTTTTCAACTTATATTCAGTTGAAAACACGTAATCATATATTTTATTAATATACACTCATTTTGAATTTGATGTCTGCAGCAGATTCCAAAAAATCTGGGATAGGGGCAACAAAAACTCCATGCTAAAAAAAGACCTGTTTGGAACAATTCACAAGTGAACTGGTTAATTGGAAACAGGTGAGTGTCATGATTGGGTGTAAAAGGAGTATCCCTGAAAGGCTCAGTCGTTCACAAGCAAGGATGAGGAGAGGTTCACCACTGTGTGAGCAACTGTGTCAGCAAATAGTCCAACAGTTGAAGAACAATGTTCGTCAATGCACAGTTGCAAGGAATTTAGGGATTTCATCATCTACGGTCCATAATATCATCAAAAGATTCAGAGAATCTGGAGAAATGTCTGCACGTAAGCGGCAAGGCCGAAAACAAACATTGAATGGCCTTTGATGCATCAGGCCGCACTGCATTAAAAAAAAACGTATCATTGTGTAAAAGATATTACCACGTGGGCTAAGTAACACTTCAGAAAACGATTGTCAGTTATCAGTTTGTCGCTACATCTAGAAATGCAAGTTAAAACTCTACCATGCAAAGCAAAAGCCATATATCAACAACACCCAGAAACGACGCCAGCTTCTCTGGGCCCGAGCTCACCTGAGATGGACTGACAGAAAGTGAGAAAGTATGCTGTGGTCTGACGAGTGCACATTAAAGATTGGTTTTGAAAATCATGAACGTCATGTCCTGCGGGCCCGAGAGGAAAAGGACCATTTTGATTGTTATCAGTGGAAGCTTCAAAAGCCATCATCTGTGATGGTATGTTGGTGTGTTAGTGCCCATGGCATGGGTAACTTGCACGTCTGTGAAGGCACCATTAATGCTCAAAGGTAGATACAGGTTTTGGAGGAACATATGCTGCCATCCAAGCAATATCTTTTTCAGGAATGTCCCTTCTTTTTTCAGCAAGACAATGCCAAGACACATTCTGCACGTGTTACAGCAGCGTGGCTTCGAAGTAAAAGAATGCTAGTACTATTCTGGCCTGGCAGCAGTCGAGACCTGTCTCCCATTGAAATTGTATGGCGCAATATGAAGTGTAAAATATGGCAGTTGTACATCAAGCAAGAGTGGGAAAGAATTCCACCCACAAAGCTTCAACAATTAGTGTCCTCAGTTCCCAAATGCTTATTGAGTGTTAAAAGAAAAGGTGATGTAACATAGTGGTAAACATGCCCCTGTTGAAGCTTTTTTGGAGCGTGTTGCAGGCATCAAATTCAAAATTCAATTCAATGAAAGAATATTTGCAAAAAAACAATACACAACAATAGTTTATCAGATTTAACGTTATATATTAGATTTAACATTAAATGTCGGATTTAACATTAAATGTCTTGTGTGTATTCAATTGAATATAGGTTGAAAAGTAATTGCAAATCATTGTATTCTGTTTTTATTTGTGTTTTACACAACATCCTAACTTCAATGGTATTGGGGTTTGTACAAAATACTATGCCAAGCCACTTCGTCATGGAGGGTCTTCTTGCAGGGTTACTGTGGATTTGTAGGCGACATGACAGCTATGAGCTTAAAACAAGAAGCGTCCATGTCGAGAAACTAAGCGGACCAGGAAGGTGGGGGAGGTTGAAAGTGCGATGATTATGCTGTAAGATTTAGAGGACCTGAAGGACAGCGGCGGTCTTCCGCCCACTCTGTCTCCATGGGAGACGGTGGCGAGGAAGGCTCTACTCGTTTTCAATTTCATTCCCTCTGTCTCTGTTTTTTTTTGAAAAATTCATCTTCTGATTTAAATCAAACTCGAGGGTGGATAATTATGACAGTAATTCCATTAAGGGACGAGCCTGTCTTTATATATCTTATATATGTGCGCCTGTGTCTAGCTGCTGTGTGTGTTCATGAGCCCCTCATTTGATCAGTGTCCAGTTTCTGATGTCAGCCTGCAGTGTGTCTTATCAAAGTGCAGCAGGCCCCAGTGGCGTGAGCAAAGGGGGGTGAAGCCACTATCAACAGGAACTGTAGCCTCCTTCCAGGAACACACACCAACACACACACACACATTGTATCTACTCGTGTCCCTCACACTACACGCAGCCCTGTGTTTATCGCAGGAGGCAGAAGCAACAGTTGGTGATCACCAACTGCGAGGGTATTTCAGTCGGCAAACAAAGCGGTGTTATTTTTGTTTTCATCCTCTACTTTCACTATGTAAACAAAGTAGAGGGTGGGACAAAGTGGGGAGGAGTACAGGTTTTAGGCTGTTGCCACAGCAACCGTAGCTGCGATGGTCATCATCGTGAGGCTTCTTCCTCTTCTTCTCCTATATTGTGTGTAAGTGTACGCAGAGTGTGCGAGTACAGCCTCCTCTCTCCAAACAGGAGGCGAGGAAATCCCCCCTCGTATCAGCTGAGAGAGCGAGAGAGAGCGACGCGATCACGCAGCGCACGTCGCTGTCGTGCACATTCATCAGTTCCTCTCGCAGGGGGGATTGCGTACTCTGGCTCTCACACACACGCGACTGCGACAAGCCAGCAGGTAAGACCCCAAAAAACCATCCCGTCTGTTTCCGCCTCTTGTTCTATCGGCACCACAGTGTCATTTATTCTCTTCGGATGAGCCCAACTTGTGTTGCTGCTTCAGAATGTTTTTTTAACCATGTTGGTTTCAGTTTGTAAGGTCGTTCCTCCTCCTCACTCTTTGTTTAATCGCAGCTTTTTTGAATGTACCACATTACACTGTTTTGCGTATTGCCTTTCGAGTGGTAGAAAAAGTCTAGCTCTCAGGAAAATGTAGCCCAAGTCCCTGGGTTCCATTAGTTGAAAAAAAAAATAATACAACTAGAAATCTATCAAACTAAAGACTTAACATACAGTGGTAAATCTCTGAAATTTTTTTCCCCCCATTTGAACTCGGGGAACTTGAATTAATCAGTTTGGAGTCAATGGGCAGAACAGTGGTCGACTGGTTAGCACATCTGCCTCACAGTTCTGAGGTTCTGGATACAAATCTCGGTTCCGGGCTTCCTGTGGGCATTTTCTCCCTGTGCTTGTGTGGGTTTTTGCCAACATTCCAAAATGTGTGTTAGGTTCTTTGAAGACTAAATCATCTATAGGTATGAACGTGCGCGTGAAAGTGTCTGTCTGGATGTGCCCTATGATTGGCGACCCTGATGAGGGTAAGAGCGATAATGGATTGTGTTTCCTGCCATCATATACATGCATACAAGTCAATAGGCAAAATTCATTGTGGTTGTACAAGTATAAAATTAAGCTACCAGCTGGTTAATAAAAAAAAATAATAATAAATACATAGTGAAGTGAGCTTACTGCTTGTATGGGAGGAAGCTAACTTTTTTCTAAGGTACACAGTAATCTGTTAGGCTGGGCATCAGACCAAAACCCCTCCCCCAAAAAACCCAAAAAGAGCACTTTTGGAATTTACATCGAAATGTGGCTTTTGGGGTATATTGTTTAACTTTGAAGTGTACAACTGGTAAAACATTTTACTTTACAAGTTGCACTGTACTCTACTTTACACTCCCCTCTAAAAACATTGGAACACTGATGTCATTTCCTGATTTTTTTTTTCTTGTTGCTGTTGTTAAAGAATGAAAATATTTGGACTTGAATTGAAAGGACGAATATGAGAAACAAGAAATCAACATTTCCGTTTATATTTCACATTTCATATGTGAGTGACTTGGACTTGATGTTTAACTTGCTGCCTTCTTGGCCAGGTCACCATTGTAAAAGAGATGTTCTGTCACAACAGGTCTTTTACTTGGTTAAATAATAAACAAAATATATAAAATATAGATTTTCCATTGAACTTCATATTTCTTGTATTAAGTAGATGTTGTTTTGTTAGAAATTTTGTTGTGTATAATAATAATAATATATTTACTGCAAGCAGACAATGTACAGTACATGCAAACAGCAAAATAGGTAAACTTGCTGACATTGTGGACATTTGTTGGCTGTTGTTAGCATTTAATAAATACATGATGTACCAATTCAGCAGAATGATTCAGTTAGCAATCTGTTTGTGTACTTTTTAACAAATACTGTTTTCAATTTCTTTTTATCAATTGATGATTGACTTTGGAAAAGTGGACATGTTAAACTTGATAACATCCAACTACATACAATATGAAAATGACAAGACATAAGTCTAAATATTTACTAACTACTGTTTCTTTCTCTGTTAAAGAAAGACAAAACGCTTGTCATAATATTACTATAAAAACATCAGATGGGTTTTTAAAGGGGCAGTTACCCATAATGACAGGGTGGAGAGCAATTTCAAGGACACATGCAAAATGTTCAATATGATTATGAAAATAGAATATACATGATCAAAATGACTTGTTTTATCAAATTACTTGTTGTGGACAATGTTGACACACTGAGCATGCATTTTACCTGCTAAATAGGAGACTCGTAACTCTCCAAACTAATGTTCAAATGCATTTGCGCAGCAAAAACCAATTTTTTTAAAATGAGTTGTTTATGCAATCCAGATGTAAAAAAATGGGAAATAAAGCTGAAATTTTGAATTCATGGCCCATATTAATATTTTGATACCAAATACCATTTTTGTTCAGTGTACAGTACCGCAAAAAAAAAATTGTCCTCACTCTCCCAATACTTTTGAAGGGGAGTGTAAGCAGGTAAGTAATAATACGGTCCATGTTCAGTTTGAAATGTTGCAAAATGTGCAATTTCAACCAACACTTGATCGAACTGGAACTTAAATTGCAATACTATATGTATTCATTTTTAACACCGCACAGTAAATCCTGTTTGATTCATCGGAAGCTTTAAACAGGAAGTGTCACGCAATAAAAAATAAACCCTATCTTATGTCTAATAGGTCACATTTAGGGTGTTTATCCAGTTCTGCGCTAATGTGGACAATCATTGATGGGTATCCAAAGATTTGTATAGTCCGCTCTTGTCCACATCTATGTGGCGCCGTTGTCTTTAAAGTTCATTTTGTGGTGTAAGGGCCAGCGAGGCGCGCACGGCCTCGCATAGGAGACTGACGCTGGCTGCAGGGCTTCAATGGCTCTTGAAATGTAATAACTATATTAAGGGACTCAAATGGGAGATTTTGTTTCTGGATCATGTGGTTCCACAGAGAAATCATGTTTCAGTTTCATCTGCAGACGTTCCACACAGTCCAAATAGGGCTTGAGTGAAAAAATAGCTTCCAAATAGAAGCTAAATGAATCCGTGGCCAACGCTGGTTACACTGTGATCCCCGAAGAACACCGGCTACATCGCGACTCATTTTACTTAAATTGGCCTTTATCGCACGTCCGAGCCTCGGCGCAGTTGTTAGATTTTATTGGGCTAACTTCACAGCATTATGTGTGTACACGTGTGGCACAGCAATAAAATATGAAAATACCATCCATATCAGATGTTAAGTCTTTTATCACTTTTCAGTTTGCTCCATTTAGTTCAAAGCGCCGCTTCTCTCCTGCTGCAAATCCACCTGGCAAAACGCCAAAGCAAGAGACTACCAGCCCCCACCCCCCTGTTTTATTTTTTATTTTTTATAAAGGTTAATTTCATCATGACCTCACATCCAGCAGACAGAAGCCACTGTAGTTCAGCCTCGACTCTTGATTCATTTACAAATACTTCCCTTGCGACTCAAATCAGCTAACAGACAATGAATAGAAGTGTTTCAAAATGTTATCGCCATAAGTCACCCTTTTGAAATGTGTCAAAATACAGTATTATAAACTGTACTGCAGTTTTACACTATTGCAGACATCACCCACAATGATAATCATATTGTTAAATGACCTTTTTAACCAGTAAGAAACCATATTTAGTAACTTTGTCTAAAATGGATGCTGCATTTCTTATTAGATACAGAAGAATC